>NC_133140.1:10559782-10859782 GCF_048418815.1 Hemitrygon akajei
GGTACGAGGGAGGGGAGATGCAGTGAGAAGCGGCAGGTGAGGGGGAAGGTACGAGGGAGGGGAGGGGGAGATGCAGTGAGAAGCGGCAGGTGAGGGGGGAAGGTACGAGGGAGGGGAGATGCAGTGAGAAGCGGCAGGTGAGGGGGAAGGTACGAGGGAGGGGAGATGCAGTGAGAAGCGGCAGGTGAGGGGGAAGGTACGAGGGAGGGGAGGGGAGATGCAGTGAGAAGCGGCAGGTGGGGGGGAAGGTACGAGGGAGGGGAGATGCAGTGAGAAGCGGCAGGTGAGGGGGAAGGTACGAGGGAGGGGAGGGGAGATGCAGTGAGAAGCGGCAGGTGAGGGGGAAGGTACGAGGGAGGGGAGGGGAGATGCAGTGAGAAGCGGCAGGTGAGGGGGAAGGTACGAGGGAGGGGGAGGGGAGATGCAGTGAGAAGCGGCAGGTGAGGGGGAAGGTACGAGGGAGGGGAGGGGAGATGCAGTGAGAAGCGGCAGGTGAGTGGGAAGGTACGAGGGAGGGGAGGGGAGATGCAGTGAGAAGCAGCAGGTGAGGGGGAAGGTACGAGGGAGGGGAGGGGAGATGCAGTGAGAAGCGGCAGGTGAGGGGGAAGGTACGAGGGAGGGGAGATGCAGTGAGAAGCGGCAGGTGAGGGGGAAGGTACGAGGGAGGGGAGGGGAGATGCAGTGAGAAGCGGCAGGTGAGGGGGAAGGTACGAGGGAGGGGAGGGGAGGTGCAGTGAGTAGCGGCAGGTGAGGGGGAAGGTACGAGGGAGGGGAGGGGAGATGCAGTGAGAAGCGGCAGGTGAGGGGGGAAGGTACGAGGGAGGGGAGGGGAGATGCAGTGAGAAGCGGCAGGTGAGGGGGATGGTACGAGGGGAGGACAGGGGAGATGCAGTGAGAAGCGGCAGGTGAGGGGGAAGGTACGAGGGAGGGGAGGGGAGATGCAGTGAGAAGCGGCAGGTGGGGGGGAAGGTACGAGGGAGGGGAGATGCAGTGAGAAGCGGCAGGTGAGGGGGAAGGTACGAGGGAGGGGAGGGGAGATGCAGTGAGAAGCGGCAGGTGAGGGGGAAGGTACGAGGGAGGGGAGGGGAGATGCAGTGAGAAGCGGCAGGTGAGGGGGAAGGTACGAGGGAGGGGAGATGCAGTGAGAAGCGGCAGGTGAGGGGGAAGGTACGAGGGAGGGGAGGGGAGATGCAGTGAGAAGCGGCAGGTGAGGGGGAAGGTACGAGGGAGGGGAGGGGAGATGCAGTGAGAAGCGGCAGGTGAGGGGGAAGGTACGAGGGAGGGGAGATGCAGTGAGAAGCGGCAGGTGAGGGGGAAGGTACGAGGGAGGGGAGGGGGAGATGCAGTGAGAAGCGGCAGGTGAGAGGGAAGGTACGAGGGAGGGGAGGGGAGATGCAGTGAGAAGCGGCAGGTGAGGGGGAAGGTACGAGGGAGGGGAGGGGAGATGCAGTGAGAAGCGGCAGGTGAGGGGGAAGGTACGAGGGAGGGGAGGGGAGATGCAGTGAGAAGCGGCAGGTGAGGGGGAAGGTACGAGGGAGGACAGGGGAGATGCAGTGAGAAGCGGCAGGTGAGGGGGAAAGTACGAGATAGGGGAGATGCAGTGAGAAGCGGCAGGTGAGGGGGAAGGTACGAGATAGGGGAGATGCAGTGAGAAGCGGCAGGTGAGGGGGAAGGTATGAGGGAGGGAGGGGAGATGCAGTGAGAAGCGGCAGGTGAGGGGGAAGGTACGAGGGAGGGGAGGGGAGATGCAGTGAGAAGCGGCAGGTGAGGGGGAAGGTATGAAGGAGGGGAGGGGAGATGCAGTGAGAAGCGGCAGGTGAGGGGGAAGTTATGAGGGAGGGGAGGGGAGATGCAGTGAGAAGCGGCAGGTGAGGGGGAAGGTATGAGGGAGGGGAGGGGAGATGCAGTGAGAAGCGGCAGGTGAGGGGGAAGGTACGAGGGAGGGGAGATGCAGTGAGAAGCGGCAGGTGAGGGGGAAGGTACGAGGGAGGGGAGGGGAGATGCAGTGAGAAGCGGCAGGTGAGGGGGAAGGTACGAGGGAGGACAGGGGAGATGCAGTGAGAAGCGGCAGGTGAGGGGGAAGGTACGAGATAGGGGAGATGCAGTGAGAAGCGGCAGGTGAGGGGGAAGGTACGAGGGAGGGGAGGGGAGATGCAGTGAGAAGCGGCAGGTGAGGGGGGAAGGTATGAGGGAGGGGAGGGGAGATGCAGTGAGAAGCGGCAGGTGAGGGGGAAGGTATGAGGGAGGGGAGGGGAGATGCAGTGAGAAGCGGCAGGTGAGGGGGAAGGTATGAGGGAGGGGAGGGGAGATGCAGTGAGAAGCGGCAGGTGAGGGGGAAGGTACGAGGGAGGGGAGATGCAGTGAGAAGCGGCAGGTGAGGGGGAAGGTACGAGGGAGGGGAGTGGAGATGCAGTGAGAAGCGGCAGGTGAGGGGGAAGGTACGAGGGAGGGGAGGGGAGATGCAGTGAGAAGCGGCAGGTGAGGGGGAAGGTACGAGGGAGGGGAGGGGAGATGCAGTGAGAAGCGGCAGGTGGGGGGGAAGGTACGAGGGAGGGGAGATGCAGTGAGAAGCGGCAGGTGAGGGGGAAGGTACGAGGGAGGGGAGGGGAGATGCAGTGAGAAGCGGCAGGTGAGGGGGAAGGTACGAGGGAGGGGAGGGGAGATGCAGTGAGAAGCGGCAGGTGAGGGGGAAGGTACGAGGGAGGGGAGGGGAGATGCAGTGAGAAGCGGCAGGTGAGGGGGAAGGTACGAGGGAGGGGAGGGGAGATGCAGTGAGAAGCGGCAGGTGAGGGGGAAGGTACGAGGGAGGGGAGGGGAGATGCAGTGAGAAGCGGCAGGTGAGGGGGAAGGTACGAGGGAGGGGAGGGGAGATGCAGTGAGAAGCGGCAGGTGAGGGGGAAGGTACGAGGGAGGGGAGGGGAGATGCAGTGAGAAGCGGCAGGTGGGGGGGAAGGTACGAGGGAGGGGAGATGCAGTGAGAAGCGGCAGGTGGGGGGAAGGTACGAGGGAGGGGAGGGGAGATGCAGTGAGAAGCGGCAGGTGAGGGGGAAGGTACGAGGGAGGGGAGGGGAGATGCAGTGAGAAGCGGCAGGTGAGGGGGAAGGTACGAGGGAGGGGAGATGCAGTGAGAAGCGGCAGGTGAGGGGGAAGGTACGAGGGAGGGGAGGGGAGATGCAGTGAGAAGCGGCAGGTGAGGGGGAAGGTACGAGGGAGGGGAGGGGAGATGCAGTGAGAAGCGGCAGGTGAGGGGGAAGGTACGAGGGAGGGGAGGGGAGATGCAGTGAGAAGCGGCAGGTGAGGGGGAAGGTACGAGGGAGGGGAGGGGAGATGCAGTGAGAAGCGGCAGGTGAGGGGGAAGGTACGAGGGAGGACAGGGGAGATGCAGTGAGAAGCGGCAGGTGAGGGGGAAAGTACGAGATAGGGGAGATGCAGTGAGAAGCGGCAGGTGAGGGGGAAGGTACGAGATAGGGGAGGGGGAGATGCAGTGAGAAGCGGCAGGTGAGGGGGAAGGTATGAGGGAGGGGAGGGGAGATGCAGTGAGAAGCGGCAGGTGAGGGGGAAGTTATGAGGGAGGGGAGGGGAGATGCAGTGAGAAGCGGCAGGTGAGGGGGAAGGTACGAGGGAGGGGAGGGGAGATGCAGTGAGAAGCGGCAGGTGAGGGGGAAGGTACGAGGGAGGGGAGATGCAGTGAGAAGCGGCAGGTGAGGGGGAAGGTACGAGGGAGGGGAGGGGAGATGCAGTGAGAAGCGGCAGGTGAGGGGGGAAGGTACGAGATAGGGGAGATGCAGTGAGAAGCGGCAGGTGAGGGGGAAGGTACGAGGGAGGGGGAGGGGAGATGCAGTGAGAAGCGGCAGGTGAGGGGGAAGGTACGAGGGAGGGGAGGGGAGATGCAGTGAGAAGCGGCAGGTGAGGGGGAAGGTATGAGGGGAGGGGAGGGGAGATGCAGTGAGAAGCGGCAGGTGAGGGGGAAGGTATGAGGGAGGGGAGGGGAGATGCAGTGAGAAGCGGCAGGTGAGGGGGAAGGTACGAGGGAGGGGAGATGCAGTGAGAAGCGGCAGGTGAGGGGGAAGGTACGAGGGAGGGGAGGGGAGATGCAGTGAGAAGCGGCAGGTGAGGGGGAAGGTACGAGGGAGGACAGGGGAGATGCAGTGAGAAGCGGCAGGTGAGGGGGAAGGTACGAGGGAGGGGAGATGCAGTGAGAAGCGGCAGGTGGGGGGGAAGGTACGAGGGAGGGGAGATGCAGTGAGAAGCGGCAGGTGAGGGGGAAGGTACGAGGGAGGGGAGGGGAGATGCAGTGAGAAGCGGCAGGTGAGGGGGAAGGTACGAGGGAGGGGAGATGCAGTGAGAAGCGGCAGGTGGGGGGGGAAGGTACGAGGGAGGGGAGATGCAGTGAGAAGCGGCAGGTGAGGGGGAAGGTACGAGGGAGGGGATGTGCAGTGAGAAGCGGCATGTGAGGGGGATGGTACGAGGGAGGGGAGGGGAGATGCAGTGAGAAGCGGCAGGTGGGGGGGAAGGTACGAGGGAGGGGATGTGCAGTGAGAAGCGGCATGTGAGGGGGATGGTACGAGGGAGGGGAGGGGAGATGCAGTGAGAAGCGGCAGGTGAGGGGGAAGGTACGAGGGAGGGGAGGGGAGATGCAGTGAGAAGCGGCAGGTGAGTGGGAAGGTACGAGGGAGGGGAGGGGAGATGCAGTGAGAAGCGGCAGGTGAGGGGGAAGGTACGAGGGAGGGGAGGGGAGATGCAGTGAGAAGCGGCAGGTGAGGGGGAAGGTACGAGGGAGGGGAGGGGAGATGCAGTGAGAAGCGGCAGGTGAGGGGGAAGGTACGAGGGAGGGGAGGGGAGATGCAGTGAGAAGCGGCAGGTGAGGGGGAAGGTACGAGGGAGGGGAGGGGAGATGCAGTGAGAAGCAGCAGGTGAGGGGGAAGGTACGAGGGAGGGGAGGGGAGGTGCAGTGAGAAGCGGCAGGTGAGGGGGAAGGTACGAGGGAGGGGAAGGGAGGTGCAGTGAGAAGCGGCAGGTGAGGGGGAAGGTACGAGGGAGGGGAGGGGAGATGCAGTGAGAAGCGGCAGGTGAGGGGGAAGGTACGAGGGAGTGGAGATGCAGTGAGAAGCGGCAGGTGAGGGGGAAGGTACGAGTGAGGGGAGGGGAGATGCAGTGAGAAGCGGCAGGTGAGGGGGAAGGTACGAGGGAGGGGAGGGGAGATGCAGTGAGAAGCGGCAGGTGAGGGGGAAGGTACGAGTGAGGACAGGGGAGATGCAGTGAGAAGCGGCAGGTGAGGGGGAAGGTACGAGGGAGGGGAGGGGAGATGCAGTGAGAAGCGGCAGGTGAGGGGGAAGGTACGAGGGAGGGGAGGGGAGATGCAGTGAGAAGCGGCAGGTGAGGGGGAAGGTACGAGGGAGGGGAGGGTAGATGCAGTGAGAAGCGGCAGATGAGGGGGAAGGTACGAGGGAGGGGAGATGCAGTGAGAAGCGGCAGGTGAGGGGGAAGGTACGAGGGAGGGGAGATGCAGTGAGAAGCGGCAGGTGAGGGGGAAGGTACGAGGGAGGGGAGGGGAGATGCAGTGAGAAGCGGCAGGTGAGGGGGAAGGTACGAGGGAGGACAGGGGAGATGCAGTGAGAAGCGGCAGGTGAGGGGGGAAAGTACGAGATAGGGGAGATGCAGTGAGAAGCGGCAGGTGAGGGGGAAGGTACGAGGGAGGGGAGGGGAGATGCAGTGAGAAGCGGCAGGTGAGGGGGAAGGTACGAGGGAGGGGAGGGGAGATGCAGTGAGAAGCGGCAGGTGAGGGGGAAGGTACGAGGGAGGGGAGGGGAGATGCAGTGAGAAGCGGCAGGTGAGGGGGAAGGTACGAGGGAGGGGAGATGCAGTGAGAAGCGGCAGGTGAGGGGGAAGGTACGAGGGAGGGGAGGGGAGATGCAGTGAGAAGCGGCAGGTGAGGGGGAAGGTACGAGGGAGGACAGGGGAGATGCAGTGAGAAGCGGCAGGTGAGGGGGAAGGTACGAGATAGGGGAGATGCAGTGAGAAGCGGCAGGTGAGGGGGAAGGTACGAGGGAGGGGAGGGGAGATGCAGTGAGAAGCGGCAGGTGAGGGGGAAGGTATGAGGGAGGGGAGGGGAGATGCAGTGAGAAGCGGCAGGTGAGGGGGAAGGTATGAGGGAGGGGAGGGGAGATGCAGTGAGAAGCGGCAGGTGAGGGGGAAGGTATGAGGGAGGGGAGGGGAGATGCAGTGAGAAGCGGCAGGTGAGGGGGAAGGTACGAGGGAGGGGAGATGCAGTGAGAAGCGGCAGGTGAGGGGGAAGGTACGAGGGAGGGGAGGGGAGATGCAGTGAGAAGCGGCAGGTGAGGGGGAAGGTACGAGGGAGGACAGGGGAGATTCAGTGAGGAGCGGCAGGTGAGGGGGAAGGTACGAGGGAGGGGAGATGCAGTGAGAAGCGGCAGGTGGGGGGGAAGGTACGAGGGAGGGGAGATGCAGTGAGAAGCGGCAGGTGAGGGGGAAGGTACGAGGGAGGGGAGGGGAGATGCAGTGAGAAGCGGCAGGTGAGGGGAAAGGTACGAGGGAGGGGAGGGGAGATGCAGTGAGAAGCGGCAGGTGAGGGGGAAGGTACGAGGGAGGGGAGGGGAGATGCAGTGAGAAGCGGCAGGTGAGGGGGAAGGTACGAGGGAGGGGAGGGGAGATGCAGTGAGAAGCGGCAGGTGAGGGGGAAGGTACGAGGGAGGGGAGGGGAGATGCAGTGAGAAGCGGCAGGTGAGGGGGAAGGTACGAGGGAGGGGAGGGGAGATGCAGTGAGAAGCGGCAGGTGGGGGGGGAAGGTACGAGGGAGGGGAGATGCAGTGAGAAGCGGCAGGTGAGGGGGAAGGTACGAGGGAGGGGAGGGGAGATGCAGTGAGAAGCGGCAGGTGAGGGGGAAGGTACGAGGGAGGGGAGGGGAGATGCAGTGAGAAGCGGCAGGTGAGGGGGAAGGTACGAGGGAGGGGAGGGGAGATGCAGTGAGAAGCGGCAGGTGAGGGGGAAGGTACGAGGGAGGGGAGGGGAGATGCAGTGAGAAGCGGCAGGTGAGGGGGAAGGTACGAGGGAGGGGAGGGGAGATGCAGTGAGAAGCGGCAGGTGAGGGGGAAGGTACGAGGGAGGGGAGGGGAGATGCAGTGAGAAGCGGCAGGTGAGGGGGAAGGTACGAGGGAGGGGAGGGGAGATGCAGTGAGAAGCGGCAGGTGAGGGGGAAGGTACGAGGGAGGGGAGGGGAGATGCAGTGAGAAGCGGCAGGTGAGGGGGAAGGTACGAGGGAGGTGAGGGGAGATGCAGTGAGAAGCGGCAGGTGAGGGGGAAGGTACGAGGGAGGGGAGGGGAGATGCAGTGAGAAGCGGCAGGTGAGGGGGAAGGTACGAGGGAGGGGAGATGCAGTGAGAAGCGGCAGGTGAGGGGGAAGGTACGAGGGAGGGGAGGGGAGATGCAGTGAGAAGCGGCAGGTGAGGGGGAAGGTACGAGGGAGGGGAGGGGAGATGCAGTGAGAAGCGGCAGGTGAGGGGGAAGGTACGAGGGAGGGGAGGGGAGATGCAGTGAGAAGCGGCAGGTGAGGGGGAAGGTACGAGGGAGGACAGGGGAGATGCAGTGAGAAGCGGCAGGTGAGGGGGAAAGTACGAGATAGGGGAGATGCAGTGAGAAGCGGCAGGTGAGGGGGAAGGTACGAGGGAGGGGAGGGGAGATGCAGTGAGAAGCGGCAGGTGAGGGGGAAGGTACGAGGGAGGGGAGGGGATGTGCAGTGAGAAGCGGCAGGTGAGGGGGAAGGTACGAGGGAGGGGAGGGGAGATGCAGTGAGAAGCGGCAGGTGAGGGGGAAGGTACGAGGGAGGACAGGGGAGATGCAGTGAGAAGCGGCAGGTGAGGGGGAAAGTACGAGATAGGGGAGATGCAGTGAGAAGCGGCAGGTGAGGGGGAAGGTACGAGGGAGCGGAGGGGAGATGCAGTGAGAAGCGGCAGGTGAGGGGGATGGTACGAGGGAGGGGAGGGGAGATGCAGTGAGAAGCGGCAGGTGAGGGGGAAGGTACGAGGGAGGACAGGGGAGATGCAGTGAGGAGCGGCAGGTGAGGGGGAAGGTACGAGTGAGGACAGGGGAGATGCAGTGAGAAGCGGCAGGTGAGGGGGAAGGTACGAGGGTGGGAGGGGAGATGCAGTGAGAAGCGGCAGGTGAGGGGGAAGGTACGAGGGAGCGGAGGGGAGATGCAGTGAGAAGCGGCAGGTGAGGGGGATGGTACGAGGGAGGGGAGGGGAGATGCAGTGAGAAGCGGCAGGTGAGGGGGAAGGTACGAGGGAGGACAGGGGAGATGCAGTGAGGAGCGGCAGGTGAGGGGGAAGGTACGAGGGAGGACAGGGGAGATGCAGTGAGAAGCGGCAGGTGAGGGGGAAGGTACGAGGGTGGGAGGGGAGATGCAGTGAGAAGCGGCAGGTGAGGGGGAAGGTATGAGGGAGGGGAGGGGAGATGCAGTGAGAAGCGGCAGGTGAGGGGGAAGGTACGAGGGAGGACAGGGGAGATGCAGTGAGAAGCGGCAGGTGAGGGGGAAGGTACGAGGGAGGGGAGGGGAGATGCAGTGAGAAGCGGCAGGTGAGGGGGAAGGTACGGGGAGGGGAGGGGAGATGCAGTGAGAAGCGGCAGGTGAGGGGGAAGGTACGAGGGAGGGGAGGGGAGATGCAGTGAGAAGCGGCAGGTGAGGGGGAAGGTACGAGGGAGTGGAGGGGAGATGCAGTGAGAAGCGGCAGGTGGGGGGGAAGGTACGAGGGAGGGGAGATGCAGTGAGAAGCGGCAGGTGAGGCGGAAGGTACGAGGGAGGGGAGATGCAGTGAGGAGCGGCAGGTGAGGGGGAAGGTACGAGGGAGGGAGGGGAGATGCATTGAGAAGCGGCAGGTGAGGGGGAAGGTACGAGGGAGGGGAGATGCTGTGAGGAGCGGCAGGTGAGGGGGAAGGTACGAGGGAGGGGAGATGCAGTGAGAAGCGGCAGGTGAGGGGGAAGGTACGAGGGAGGGGAGATGCAGTGAGAAGCGGCAGGTGAGGGGGAAGGTACGAGGGAGGGGAGATGCAGTGAGAAGCGGCAGGTGAGTGGGAAGGTACGAGGGAGGGGAGGGGAGATGCAGTGAGAAGCGGCAGGTGAGGGGGAAGGTATGAGGGAGGGGAGGGGAGATGCAGTGAGAAGCGGCAGGTGAGGGGGAAGGTACGAGGGAGGGGAGATGCAGTGAGAAGCGGCAGGTGAGGGGGAAGGTACGAGGGAGGGGAGGGGAGATGCAGTGAGAAGCGGCAGGTGAGGGGGAAGGTACGAGGGAGGACAGGGGAGATGCAGTGAGAAGCGGCAGGTGAGGGGGAAGGTACGAGGGAGGGGAGGGGAGATGCAGTGAGAAGCGGCAGGTGGGGGGGAAGGTACGAGGGAGGGGAGATGCAGTGAGAAGCGGCAGGTGAGGGGGAAGGTACGAGGGAGGGGAGGGGAGATGCAGTGAGAAGCGGCAGGTGGGGGGGAAGGTACGAGGGAGGGGAGATGCAGTGAGAAGCGGCAGGTGAGGGGGAAGGTACGAGGGAGGGGAGGGGAGATGCAGTGAGAAGCGGCAGGTGAGGGGGAAGGTTCGAGGGAGGGGAGATGCAGTGAGAAGCGGCAGGTGAGGGGGAAGGTACGAGGGAGGGGAGATGCAGTGAGAAGCGGCAGGTGAGGGGGAAGGTACGAGGGAGGGGAGGGGAGGTGCAGTGAGAAGCGGCAGGTGAGGGGGAAGGTACGAGGGAGGGGAGGGGAGATGCAGTGAGAAGCGGCAGGTGAGGGGGAAGGTACGAGGGAGGGGAGATGCAGTGAGAAGCGGCAGGTGAGTGGGAAGGTACGAGGGAGGGGAGGGGAGATGCAGTGAGAAGCGGCAGGTGAGGGGGAAGGTACGAGGGAGGGGAGGGGAGATGCAGTGAGAAGCGGCAGGTGAGGGGGAAGGTACGAGGGAGGGGAGATGCAGTGAGGAGCGGCAGGTGAGGGGGAAGGTACGAGGGAGGGAGGGGAGATGCATTGAGAAGCGGCAGGTGAGGGGGAAGGTACGAGGGAGGGGAGATGCAGTGAGGAGCGGCAGGTGAGGGGGAAGGTTCGAGGGAGGGAGGGGAGATGCAGTGAGAAGCGGCAGGTGAGCGGGAAGGTACGAGGGAGGGGAGATGCAGTGAGGAGCGGCAGGTGAGGGGGAAGGTACGAGGGAGGGGAGATGCAGTGAGAAGCGGCAGGTGAGGGGGAAGGTACGAGGGAGGGGAGATGCAGTGAGAAGCGGCAGGTGAGGGGGAAGGTACGAGGGAGGGGAGGGGAGATGCAGTGAGAAGCGGCAGGTGAGGGGGAAGGTACGAGGGAGGGGAGATGCAGTGAGAAGCGGCAGGTGAGGGGGAAGGTACGAGGGAGGGGAGATGCAGTGAGAAGCGGCAGGTGAGGGGGAAGGTACGAGGGAGGGGAGATGCAGTGAGAAGCGGCAGGTGAGTGGGAAGGTACGAGGGAGGGGAGGGGAGATGCAGTGAGAAGCGGCAGGTGAGGGGGAAGGTACGAGGGAGGACAGGGGAGATGCAGTGAGGAGCGGCAGGTGAGGGGGAAGGTTCGAGGGAGGGAGGGGAGATGCAGTGAGAAGCGGCAGGTGAGGGGGAAGGTACGAGGGAGGGGAGGGGAGATGCAGTGAGAAGCGGCAGGTGAGGGGGAAGGTACGAGGGAGGGGAGATGCAGTGAGGAGCGGCAGGTGAGGGGGAAGGTACGAGGGAGGGGAGATGTACTGAGAAGCGGCAGGTGAGGTGGAATGTATGGGGGATAAGGAGATGGCAGGGGACAAGTGGGTGGTAAAGGGGTGGAGATGAAGGGACCTGATAGGAGAGGAGAGTGGACCATGGGGAAAGGGAATTCAGACAGCCATGGGGGTGGGGACAATTGAGAGAAGAACCAGAATGGGGAATGGAAGTTAATACTGAATGAAGTGTAACAGCTACAGTGGAACAAGGTTGACTGTGAGTCCGTTTTATCTCAGCAGGGAACTATTCAATACTCTTGAAACAGTCCGATCGGAGCTGTCCATTAGCCTGATGGTATGTGCATTCAGGCTTTGGGATCTTCTCGTCAGGAGGAGCAGAACATAGGGTCAGGCAGCACCCAGAGGGTACATTGTACATCAAACTGTGCCACGCACGTTAATTACCGGAGAGTGACGGGATTAAACGGTGAGATGGAAAAGTGTCACACAACAACTTGTGACTGGGTGAAACACCCTGTTATTCATGGGCAGGTCCTCAACCATTCGGAGGAGATGAGTGTGGAGGGCGCTCTGTCAGGCCACACTTGGGGTGGTGTGTAGTGCTGGTCGCTGCATTATGGGAAGGATGTTGGAGAAGGTTCACCAGGTGCTGCCTGCATTAAAGGATTTGAACTGTAAGGAGAACTCGGATAGTTCTCTCTAAAGTGCCGGAGGCTGAGCGGGAGAGTTTATCAAGATATGAGAGGCTGGGAATGTCAGGTGCTAGAGAACATAGCTTGAATGCGCGAGGAAGAAAGCTGAAAGGAGATTTCTGAAGCAAGTCTTTTGCACAGGGAGTGTGAGTGAAGGTCCCTCTTACATCTTTCACATTTCAGTGAGAGTCTCATCCAACTTCACCGGGAAAAGCCTGTCTTCTCCCCTCAGACCTCTGTCAAATCTCCCCTTGTTCTCCTGAGCTCCTGGGAATAAAGTCCTAACCCGTTCAAACTTCCCCTATAACTCAGGTCTGGAAGTCCTGGCGACATCCTTGTGAATTTTCTCTGCACTCTCTGTCTCATTGACATCTTTCTGAAGGTAGGTGGCCAAATCACACACCAGCAGAGGCCTCGCCGACATCTGAAACTTCAACGTAACATCGCGACTCCTGTACATGGTACTTTGATTTATGGCGGATAACGTGCCAATGCGTTTTCTTTACTACCTTAGTGACCCATGGCACCACTTTCAATGGATGTATTCCCTGATCTCTAGTGGGAATTGGTTACCTTTCTGCCCCTCGCCCGTTCTTGGGGGGAGTGCGGGAACAGATGATCTGAGCAATGCTAAAACACTGCTCCATGTTCTGATGGCCTGCTCTCACCCTATCCACTATCGGGCCTGAGGTCCTGGCTTCTATGTGGGACCTCTCTCTCCCCTGTGGTTCCCACGGAGCCGTTTCTCTTCCCCTGAGGAATGGTGAGAGCTTCCGGTCCAGGAAGGCCGGGTGTTTTCTGGATAATCCGAGTTCTCCAAGGAAGTGAGGTCAGGAGTCTCCTCACTACGGCCAGTGATGGTGGATCCTGGGACAGAGGACTGTCTGCAGCTCAAGGATGCTGCTCCACGTTCAGATTGACGCACACAATGTTCCACAGAACAGCACAAACGGCAACAACAAAGCAAGACAACAGACTGAGAAAGCAGGTGGTCTGTGTGGGGTTCGGGCAGACCATTCTTGTGGGAATTTTTCTGCTGATGGTAATCTCTGCTCACACCTTTTGCATTTCTCCTTCAGTCAGCTGTTGCTTTTGCACAGGCTGAGCTCTGAGTATTTTCCCCCCTTGGGAGTAACCAGAACATCAATTTTACTAATATCCCGTAATTTCTTTCCCCTTCCTATTCTCTCTTCTTCCAGTCCCCATTCTGGTTCTCCTCTTACCCCTACTCTTATCCTCCCCTCCCTCTGGAGTCCCCTCTTCGGCCCATTATCCCATGGACCACGCTCCACTCCTATCAGATTCCTTCTTTTCAACCCTTTATCTTTTCCACCCGTCACCTCCCAGATTCCTATAGTATATCCTCTCTCCCACCCAGCCACCTTCCCCGTCACCTGGTCTCACCTATCACCTCCCAGTGTCTCACCTCATCCCCTCTGTCCTCCACCCAGCCTCCTTCCCCCTCACCTGGTCTCACCTATCACCACCCAGTGTCTCACTTCATCCCCTCTGTCCTGCACACAGACACCTTCCCCATCACCTGGTCTCACCTATCACCTGTCAGTGACTCACCTCATCCCCTCTGTCCTCCACACAACCACCTTCCCCCTCACCAGGTCTCACCTATCACCTGCCAGTGACTCACCTCATGCACTCTCTCCTCCACCCAGCCAACTTCCCCCTCACCTGGTCTCACCTATCACCTGTCACTGACTCACCTCATCCCCTCTGTCTCCCACCCATCCACATTCCCCCTCACCTGGTCTCACCTATCACCTCCCAGTGACTCACCTCATCCCATCTGTCTCCCACCCAGTCACCTTCCCCCTCACCAGGTCTCACCTATCACCTCCCAGTGACTCACCTCATCCCCTCTGTCTCCCACCCAGCCACCTTCCCCCTCACCTGGTCTCACCTATCACCTCCCAGTGACTCACCTCATCCCCTCTGTCTCCCACCCAGCCACCTTCCCCCTCACCTGGTCTCACCTATCACCTGTCACTGACTCACCTCATCCCCTCTGTCTCCCACCCAGCCACCTTCCCCCTCACCAGGTCTCACCTATCACCTGCCAGTGACTAACCTCATCCCCTCTGTCTCCCACCCAGCCACCTTCCCCCTCACCTGGTCTCACCTATCACCTCCCAGTGATTCACCTCATCCCCTCTGTCCTCCACACAGCCACCTTCCCCTCACCTGGTTGCACCTATCACCTCCCAGTGACTCACCTCATCCCCTCTGTCTCCCACCCAGCCACCTTCCCCCTCACCTGGTCTCACATATTACCTGCCAGTGACTCACCTCATCCCCTCCTCCACCAATCCACCTTCCCCCTCACCTGGTCTCACCTATCACCTGCCAGTGACTCACCTCATCCCCTCCTCCACCCAACCACCTTCCCCCTCACCTGGTCTCACCTATCACCTCCCAGTGTCCCACTTCATCCCCTCTGTCTCCCACGCAGCCACCTTCCCCCTCACCTGGTCTCACCTATCACCTGCAGTGACTCACCTCATCCCCTCTGTCCTCCACGCAGCCACCTTCCCCCTCACCTGGTCTCACCAATCACCTGCAGTGACTCACCTCATCCCCTCTGTCCTCCACCCACCCACCATCCCCCTCACCTGGTCTCTCCTATCCCCTGCCAGTGACTCACCTCATCCCCTCTGTCCTCCACCCAGCCACCTTCCCCCTCACCTGGTCTCACCTATCACCTGCCAGTGACTCACCTCATCCCCTCTGTCTCCCACCCAGCCACCTTCCTCCTCACCTGGTCTCACCTATCACCTGCCAGTGACTGACCTCATCCCCTCTGCCTCCCACCCAGACAACTTCCCCCTCAGCAGGTCTCACCTATCACCTGCCAGTGACTCACCTCATCCCCTCTGTCCTCCACCCAGCCAACATCCCCCTCACCTGGTCTCACCTATCTGCTCCCCGTGTCTCACCTCATCCCCTCTGTCTCCCTTCCAGCCACCTTCCCCCTCACCTGGTCTCACTTATCACCTGCCACTGACTCACCTCATCCCCTCTGTCTCCGACCCATACACATTCCCCCTCAACTGGTCTCACCTCTCACCTGCCAGTGACTCAACTCATCCCCTCTGTCCTCCACACAGCCACCTTCCCCCTCACCTGGACTCACCTATCAGCTCCCAGTGTCTCACTTCATCTCCTCTGTCCTCCACCCACCCACCTTCCCCTTCACCTGGTCTCACCTATCACCTGCCAGTGACTCACCTCATCCCCTCTGTCCTCCACACAGCCACCTTCCCCCTCACCTGGTCTCACCTATCACCTGCCAGTGACTCACCTCATCCCCTCTGTCTCTCACCCAGCCACCTTCCTCCTCACTTGGTCTCACCTATGACCTGCCAGTGATTCACCTCATACCCTCCTCCACCCAGCCACCTTCCCCCTCACCTGTTCTCACCTGTCACCTCCCAGTGACTCACCTCATCCCCTCTGTCCGCCACACAGCCACCTTCTCCCTCACCTGGTTGCACCTATCACCTCCCAGTGACTCACTTCATCCCCTCTGTCCGCCACCCACCCACCTTCCCCCTCACCTGGTCTCACCTGTCACCTCCCAGTAACTCACCTCATCCCCTCTGTCCGCCACCCACCCACCTTCCCCCTCACCTGGTCGCACATATCACCTGCCAGTGACTCAACTCATCCCCTCTGTCTCCCACCCAGCCACATTCCCCCTCACCTGGTCTCACCTATCACCTCCCAGTGACTCACCTCATCCCCTCTGTCCTCCACCCACCCACCTTTGCCCTCACCTGGTCTCACCTATCACCTCCCAGTGACTCACCTCATCCCCACTGTCTCTCACCCAGCCACCTTCCCCCTCACCTGGTCTCACCTATCACCTCCCAGTGATTCACCTCATCCCCTCTGTCCTCCACACAGCCACCTTCTCCCTCACCTGGTTGCACCTATCACCTCCCAGTGACTCACTTCATCCCCTCTGTCTGCCACCCAGCCACCTTCCCCCTCACCTGGTCTCACCTATCACCTCCCAGTGACTCACCTCATCCCATCAGTCCACCACCCAGCCACCATCCCCCTCACCTGGTCTCACCTATCACCTGCCAGTGACTCACCTCATCCCCTCTGTCTCTCACCCAGCCACCTTCCTCCTCACTTGGTCTCACCTGTCACCTCCCAGTAACTCACCTCATCCCCTCTGTCCGCCACCCACCTACCTACCCCCTCACCTGGTCGCACCTATCACCTGCCAGTGACTCAACTTATCCCCTCTGTCTCCCACCCAGCCACATTCCCCCTCACCTGTTCTCACCTGTCACCTCCCAGTGACTCACCTCATCCCCTCTGTCCTCCACCCACCCACCTTTGCCCTCACCTGGTCTCACCTATCACCTGCCAGTGACACACCTCATCCCCTCTGTCTCCCACCCAGCCACCTTCCCCCTCACCTGGTCTCACCTATCACCTCCCAGTGACTCACCTCATCCCCTCCTCCACCCAGCCACCTTCCCCCTCACCTGGTCTCACCTGTCACCTCCCAGTGACTCACTTCATCCCCTCTGTCCTCCACCCAGCCACCATCCCCCTCACCTGGTCTCACCTGTCACCTCCCAGTGACTCACCGCATCCCATCTGTCCACCACCCAGCCACCATCCCCCTCACCTGGTCTCACCTATCACCTGCCGGTGACTCACCTCATCCCCTCTGTCTCTCACCCAGCCACCTTCCTCCTCACTTGGTCTCACCTATCACCTGCCAGTGATTCACCTCATACCCTCCTCCACCCAGCCACCTTCCCCCTCACCTGTTCTCACCTGTCACCTCCCAGTGACTCACCTCATCCCCTCTGTCCGCCACCCACCCACCTTCCCCCTCACCTGGTCGCACCTATCACCTGCCAGTGACTCAACTCATCCCCTCTGTCTCCCACCCAGCCACATTCCCCCTCACCTGGTCGCACCTATCACCTCCCAGTGACTCACCTCATCCCCACTGTCTCTCACCCAGCCACCTTCCCCCTCACCTGGTCTCACCTATCACCTCCCAGTGATTCACCTCATCCCCTCTGTCCTCCACACAGCCACCTTCTCCCTCACCTGGTTGCACCTATCACCTCCCAGTGACTCACTTCATCCCCTCTGTCTGCCACCCAGCCACCTTCCCCCTCACCTGGTCTCACCTATCACCTCCCAGTGACTCACCTCATCCCATCAGTCCACCACCCAGCCACCATCCCCCTCACCTGGTCTCACCTATCACCTGCCAGTGACTCACCTCATCCTCTCTGTCTCTCACCCAGCCACCTTCCTCCTCACTTGGTCTCACCTGTCACCTCCCAGTAACTCACCTCATCCCCTCTGTCCGCCACCCACCTACCTACCCCCTCACCTGGTCGCACATATCACCTGCCAGTGACTCAACTCATCCCCTCTGTCTCCCACCCAGCCACATTCCCACTCACCTGTTCTCACCTGTCACCTCCCAGGGACTCACCTTATCCCCTCTGTCCTCCACCCACCCACCTTTGCCCTCACCTGGTCTCACCTATCACCTGCCAGTGACACACCTCATTCCCACTGTCTCCCACGCAGCCACCTTCCCCCTCACCGGGTCTCACATATCACATGCAGTGACTCACCTCATCCCCACTATCTCCCACACAGCCACCTTCCCCCTCACCTGGTCTCACCTATCACCTGCAGTGACTCACCTCATCCCCTCTGTCCGCCACCCACCCACCTTCCCCCTCACCTGGTCGCACCTATCACCTGCCAGTGACTCAACTCATCCCCTTTGTCTCCCACCCAGCCACATTCCCCCTCACCTGTTCTCACCTGTCACCTCCCAGTGACTCACCTCATCCCCTCTGTCCTCCACCCACGCACCTTTGCCCTCACCTGGTCTCACCTATCACCTGCAGTGACTCACCTCATCCCCTCTGTCCTCCACGCAGCCACCTTCCCCCTCACCTGGTCTCACCTATCACCTGCAGTGACTCACCTCATCCCCTCTGTCCTCCACCCAGCCACCATCCCCCTCACCTGGTCTCTCCTATCACCTGCCACTGACTCACCTCATCCCCTCTGTCTCCGACCCATACACATTCCCCCTCAACAGGTCTCACCTCTCACCTGCCAGTGACTCAACATCCCCTCTGTCCTCCACCCACCCACCTTCCCCTTCACCTGGTCTCACCTATCAACTTCCAGTGTCTCACCTCATCCCCTCTGTCTCCCACCCAGCCAACTTCCCCCTCTCCTGGTCTCACCTATCACCTCCCAGTGTCTCACCTCATCCCCTCTGTCTCCCACCCAGCCTCCTTCCTCCTCACTTGGTCTCACCTATCACCTGCCACTGACTAACCTCATCCCCTCTGTCCTCCACGCAGCCTCGTTCCCCCTCACCTGGTCTCACCTATCACCTGCCAGTGACTCACCTCATCCCCTCTGTCTCCCACCCAGCCACCTTCCCCCACACCTGGTCTCACCTATCACCTCCCAGTGATTCACCTCATCCCCTCTGTCCTCCACACAGCCACCTTCTCCCTCACCTGGTTGCACCTATCACCTCCCAGTGACTCACTTCATCCCCTCTGTCTCCCACCCAGCCACCTTCCCCCTCACCTGGTCTCACCTATCACCTGCCAGTGACTCACCTCATCCCCTCTGTCTCTCACCCAGCCACCTTCCTCCTCACTTGGTCTCAACTATCACCTGCCAGTGATTCACCTCATACCCTCCTCCACCCAGCCACATTCCCCCTCACGTGGTCTCACCTATCAACCTCCCAGTGACTCACCTCATCCCCACTGTCTCTCACCCAGCCACCTTCCCCCTCACCTGGTCTCACCTATCACCTCCCAGTGATTCACCTCATCCCCTCTGTCCTCCACACAGCCACCATCTCCCTCACCTGGTCTCACCTATCACCTCCCAGTGACTCACTTCATCCCCTCTGTCTGCCACCCAGACACCTTCCCCTTCACCTGGTCTCACCTATCACATGCCAGTGACTGACCTCATCCCCTCTGTCCTCCACCCACCCACCTTCCCCCTCACCTGGTCTCAACTATCACCTGCCAGTGACTCAGCTCATCCCATCAGTCCACCACCCAGCCACCATCCCCCTCACCTGGTCTCACCTATCACCTGCCAGTGACTCACCTCATCCCCTCTGTCTCTCACCCAGCCACCTTCCTCCTCACTTGGTCTCACCTGTCACCTCCCAGTAACTCACCTCATCCCCTCTGTCTCCCACCCAGCCACATTCCCGCTCACCTGGTCGCACCTATCACCGCCCAGTGACTCAACTCATCCCCTCTGTCTCCCACCCAGCCACATTCCCCCTCACATGTTCTCACCTGTCACCTCCCAGTGACTCACCTCATCCCCTCTGTCCTCCACCCACCCACCTTTGCCCTCACCTGGTCTCACCTATCACCTCCCAGTGACTCACCTCATCCCCACTGTCTCTCACCCAGCCACCTTCGCCCTCACCTGGTCTCACCTATCACCTCCCAGTGATTCACCTCATCCCCTCTGTCCTCCACACAGCCACCTTCTCCCTCACCTGGTTGCACCTATCACCTCCCAGTGACTCACTTCATCCCCTCTGTCTGCCACCCAGCCACCTTCCCCCTCACCTGGTCTCACCTATCACCTCCCAGTGACTCACCTCATCCCATCAGTCCACCACCCAGCCACCATCCCCCTCACCTGGTCTCACCTATCACCTGCCAGTGACTCACCTCATCCCCTCTGTCTCTCACCCAGCCACCTTCCTCCTCACTTGGTCTCACCTGTCACCTCCCAGTAACTCACCTCATCCCCTCTGTCCGCCACCCACCCACCTTCCCCCTCACCTGGTCGCACCTATCACCTGCCAGTGACTCAACTCATCCCCTCTGTCTCCCACCCAGCCACATTCCCCCTCACCTGTTCTCACCTGTCACCTCCCAGTGACTCACCTCATCCCCTCTGTCCTCCACCCACCCACCTTTGCCCTCACCTGGTCTCACCTATCACCTGC
This sequence comes from Hemitrygon akajei, assembly GCF_048418815.1. Lineage (NCBI taxonomy): Eukaryota > Metazoa > Chordata > Chondrichthyes > Myliobatiformes > Dasyatidae > Hemitrygon > Hemitrygon akajei. The sequence continues at coordinate 10,579,225 of NC_133140.1, forward strand.
CAGTGACATACCTCATCCCCTCTGTCTCCCACCCAGCCAACTTCCCCCTCACCTGGTCTCAGCTATCACCTCCCAGTGACTCACCTCATTCCCACTGTCTCCCACGCAGCCACCTTCCCCCTCACCGGGTCTCACATATCACATGCAGTGACTCACCTCATTCCCACTGTCTCCCACCCAGCCAACTTCCCCCTCACCTGGTCTCACATATTACCTGCCAGTGACTCACCTCATCCCCTCCTCCACCAATCCACCTTCCCCCTCACCTGGTCTTACCTATCACCTGCCAGTGACTCACCTCATCCCCTCTGTCTCTCACCCAGCCACCTTCCCCCTCACCTGGTCTCACCAATCACCTCCCAGTGTCCCACTTCATCCCCTCTGTCTCCCACGCAGCCAGCTTCCCCCTCACCTGGTCTCACCTATCACCTGCAGTGACTCACCTCATCCCCTCTGTCCTCCACGCAGCCACCTTCCCCCTCACCTGGTCTCACCAATCACCTGCAGTGACTCACCTCATCCCCTCTGTCCTCCACCCACCCACCATCCCCCTCACCTGGTCTCTCCTATCCCCTGCCAGTGACTCACCTCATCCCCTCTGTCCTCCACCCAGCCACCTTCCCCCTCACCTGGTCTCACCTATCACCTGCCAGTGACTCACCTCATCCCCTCTGTCTCCCACCCAGCCACCTTCCTCCTCACCTGGTTTCACCTATCACCTGCCAGTGACTCACCTCATCCCCTCCTCCACCAATCCACCTTCCCCCTCACCTGGTCTCACCTATCACCTGCCAGTGACTCACCTCATCCCCTCCTCCACCCAACCACCTTCCCCCTCACCTGGTCTCACCTATCACCTCCCAGTGTCCCACTTCATCCCCTCTGTCTCCCACGCAGCCACCTTCCCCCTCACCTGGTCTCACCTATCACCTGCAGTGACTCACCTCATCCCCTCTGTCCTCCACGCAGCCACCTTCCCCCTCACCTGGTCTCACATATCACATGCAGTGACTCACCTCATCCCATCTGTCCACCACCCAGCCACCATCCCCCTCACCTGGTCTCACCTATCACCTGCCAGTGACTCACCTCCTCCCCTCTGTCTCTCACCCAGCCACCTTCCTCCTCACTTGGTCTCACCTATCACCTGCCAGTGATTCTCCTCATACCCTCCTCCACCCAGCCACCTTCCCCCTCACCTGTTCTCACCTGTCACCTCCCAGTGACTCACCTCATCCCCTCTGTCCGCCACCCACCCACCTACCCCCTCACCTCGTCGCACCTATCACCTGCCAGTGACTCAACTCATCCCCTCTGTCTCCCACCCAGCCACATTCCCCCTCACCTGGTCTCACCTATCACCTCCCAGTGACTCACCTCATCCCCACTGTCTCTCACCCAGCCACCTTCCCCCTCATCTGGTCTCACCTATCACCTCCCAGTGATTCACCTCATCCCCTCTGTCCTCCACACAGCCACCTTCTCCCTCACCTGGTTGCACCTATCACCTCCCAGTGACTCACTTCATCCCCTCTGTCTGCCACCCAGCCACATTCCCCCTCACCTGGTCTCACCTATCACCTCCCAGTGACTCACCTCATCCCCACTGTCTCTCACCCAGCCACCTTCCCCCTCATCTGGTCTCACCTATCACCTCCCAGTGATTCACCTCATCCCCTCTGTCCTCCACACAGCCACCTTCTCCCTCACCTGGTTGCACCTATCACCTCCCAGTGACTCACTTCATCCCCTCTGTCTGCCACCCAGCCACGTTCCCCCTCACCTGGTCTCACCTATCACCTCCCAGTGACTCACCTCATCCCATCAGTCCACCACCCAGCCACCATCCCCCTCACCTGGTCTCACCTGTCACCTCCCAGTGACTCACCTCATCCCCTCTGTCCTCCACCCACCCACCTTTGCCCTCACCTGGTCTCACCTATCACCTCCCAGTGACTCACCTCATCCCCACTGTCTCTCACCCAGCCACCTTCCCCCTCACCTGGTCTCACCTATCACCTCCCAGTGATTCACCTCATCCCCTCTGTCCTCCACACAGCCACCTTCTCCCTCACCTGGTTGCACCTATCACCTCCCAGTGACTCACTTCATCCCCTCTGTCTGCCACCCAGCCACCTTCCCCCTCACCTGGTCTCACCTATCACTTCGCAGTGACTCACCTCATCCCATCAGTCCACCACCCAGCCACCATCCCCCTCACCTGGTCTCACCTATCACCTGCCAGTGACTCACCTCATCCCCTCTGTCTCTCACACAGCCACCTTCCTCCTCACTTGGTCTCACCTGTCACCTCCCAGTAACTCACCTCATCCCCTCTGTCCGCCACCCACCCACCTACCCCCTCACCTGGTCGCACCTATCACCTGCCAGTGTCTCTACTCATCCCCTCTGTCTCCCACCCAGCCACATTCCCCCTCACCTGTTCTCACCTGTCACCTCCCAGTGACTCACCTCATCCCCTCTGTCCGCCACCCACCCACCTTCCCCCTCACCTGGTCGCACCTATCACCTGCCAGTGACTCAACTCATCCCCTCTGTCTCCCACCCAGCCACATTCCCCCTCACCTGGTCTCACCTATCACCTCCCAGTGACTCACCTCATCCCCACTGTCTCTCACTCAGCCACCTTCCGCCTCACCTGGTCTCACCTATCACCTCCCAGTGATTCACCTCATCCCCTCTGTCCTCCACCCAGCCACCTTCTCCCTCACCTGGTTGCACCTATCACCTCCCAGTGACTCACTTCATCCCCTCTGTCTGCCACCCAGCCACGTTCCCCCTCACCTGGTCTCACCTATCACCTCCCAGTGACTCACCTCATCCCATCAGTCCACCACCCAGCCACCATCCCCCTCACCTGGTCTCACCTGTCACCTCCCAGTGACTCACCTCATCCCCTCTGTCCTCCACCCACCCACCTTTGCCCTCACCTGGTCTCACCTATCACCTCCCAGTGACTCACCTCATCCCCACTGTCTCTCACCCAGCCACCTTCCTCCTCACTTGGTCTCACCTGTCACCTCCCAGTAACTCACCTCATCCCCTCTGTCTCCCACCCAGCCACATTCCCGCTCACCTGGTCGCACCTATCACCGCCCAGTGACTCAACTCATCCCCTCTGTCTCCCACCCAGCCACATTCCCCCTCACATGTTCTCACCTGTCACCTCCCAGTGACTCACCTCATCCCCTCTGTCCTCCACCCACCCACCTTTGCCCTCACCTGGTCTCACCTATCACCTCCCAGTGACTCACCTCATCCCCACTGTCTCTCACCCAGCCACCTTCGCCCTCACCTGGTCTCACCTATCACCTCCCAGTGATTCACCTCATCCCCTCTGTCCTCCACACAGCCACCTTCTCCCTCACCTGGTTGCACCTATCACCTCCCAGTGACTCACTTCATCCCCTCTGTCTGCCACCCAGCCATCTTCCCCCTCACCTGGTCTCACCTATCACCTCCCAGTGACTCACCTCATCCCATCAGTCCACCACCCAGCCACCATCCCCCTCACCTGGTCTCAACTATCACCTGCCAGTGACTCACCTCATCCCCTCTGTCTCTCACCCAGCCACCTTCCTCCTCACTTGGTCTCACCTGTCACCTCCCAGTAACTCACCTCATCCCCTCTGTCCTCCACCCACCCACCTTTGCCCTCACCTGGTCTCACCTATCACCTGCCAGTGACATACCTCATCCCCTCTGTCTCCCACCCAGCCAACTTCCCCCTCACCTGGTCTCAGCTATCACCTCCCAGTGACTCACCTCATTCCCACTGTCTCCCACGCAGCCACCTTCCCCCTCACCGGGTCTCACATATCACATGCAGTGACTCACCTCATTCCCACTGTCTCCCACCCAGCCACCTTCCCCCTCACCTGGTCTCACATATTACCTGCCAGTGACTCACCTCATCCCCTCCTCCACCAATCCACCTTCCCCCTCACCTGGTCTTACCTATCACCTGCCAGTGACTCACCTCATCCCCTCCTCCACCCAACCACCTTCCCCCTCACCTGGTCTCAACTATCACCTCCCAGTGTCCCACTTCATCCCCTCTGTCTCCCACGCAGCCAGCTTCCCCCTCACCTGGTCTCACCTATCACCTGCAGTGACTCACCTCATCCCCTCTGTCCTCCACGCAGCCACCTTCCCCCTCACCTGGTCTCACCAATCACCTGCAGTGACTCACCTCATCCCCTCTGTCCTCCACCCACCCACCATCCCCCTCACCTGGTCTCTCCTATCCCCTGCCAGTGACTCACCTCATCCCCTCTGTCCTCCACCCAGCCACCTTCCCCCTCACCTGGTCTCACCTATCACCTGCCAGTGACTCACCTCATCCCCTCTGTCTCCCACCCAGCCACCTTCCTCCTCACCTGGTTTCACCTATCACCTGCCAGTGACTCACATCATCCCCTCCTCCACCAATCCACCTTCCCCCTCACCTGGTCTCACCTATCACCTGCCAGTGACTCACCTCATCCCCTCCTCCACCCAACCACCTTCCCCCTCACCTGGTCTCACCTATCACCTCCCAGTGTCCCACTTCATCCCCTCTGTCTCCCACGCAGCCACCTTCCCCCTCACCTGGTCTCACCTATCACCTGCAGTGACTCACCTCATCCCCTCTGTCCTCCACGCAGCCACCTTCCCCCTCACCTGGTCTCACCTATCACCTGCAGTGACTCACCTCATCCCATCTGTCCACCACCCAGCCACCTACCCCCTCACCTCGTCGCACCTATCACCTGCCAGTGACTCAACTCATCCCCTCTGTCTCCCACCCAGCCACATTCCCCCTCACCTGGTCTCACCTATCACCTCCCAGTGACTCACCTCATCCCCACTGTCTCTCACCCAGCCACCTTCCCCCTCTCCTGGTCTCACCTATCACCTCCCAGTGATTCACCTCATCCCCTCTGTCCTCCACACAGCCGCCTTCTCCCTCACCTGGTTGCACCTATCACCTCCCAGTGACTCACTTCATCCCCTCTGTCTGCCACCCAGCCACGTTCCCCCTCACCTGGTCTCACCTATCACCTCCCAGTGACTCACCTCATCCCATCAGTCCACCACCCAGCCACCATCCCCCTCACCTGGTCTCACCTGTCACCTCCCAGTGACTCACCTCATCCCCTCTGTCCTCCACCCACCCACCTTTGCCCTCACCTGGTCTCACCTATCACCTCCCAGTGACTCACCTCATCCCCACTGTCTCTCACCCAGCCACCTTCCCCCTCACCTGGTCTCACCTATCACCTCCCAGTGATTCACCTCATCCCCTCTGTCCTCCACACAGCCACCTTCTCCCTCACCTGGTTGCACCTATCACCTCCCAGTGACTCACTTCATCCCCTCTGTCTGCCACCCAGCCACCTTCCCCCTCACCTGGTCTCACCTATCACTTCGCAGTGACTCACCTCATCCCATCAGTCCACCACCCAGCCACCATCCCCCTCACCTGGTCTCACCTATCACCTGCCAGTGACTCACCTCATCCCCTCTGTCTCTCACACAGCCACCTTCCTCCTCACTTGGTCTCACCTGTCACCTCCCAGTAACTCACCTCATCCCCTCTGTCCGCCACCCACCCACCTACCCCCTCACCTGGTCGCACCTATCACCTGCCAGTGTCTCTACTCATCCCCTCTGTCTCCCACCCAGCCACATTCCCCCTCACCTGTTCTCACCTGTCACCTCCCAGTGACTCACCTCATCCCCTCTGTCCGCCACCCACCCACCTTCCCCCTCACCTGGTCGCACCTATCACCTGCCAGTGACTCAACTCATCCCCTCTGTCTCCCACCCAGCCACATTCCCCCTCACCTGGTCTCACCTATCACCTCCCAGTGACTCACCTCATCCCCACTGTCTCTCACTCAGCCACCTTCCGCCTCACCTGGTCTCACCTATCACCTCCCAGTGATTCACCTCATCCCCTCTGTCCTCCACACAGCCACCTTCTCCCTCACCTGGTTGCACCTATCACCTCCCAGTGACTCACTTCATCCCCTCTGTCTGCCACCCAGCCACGTTCCCCCTCACCTGGTCTCACCTATCACCTCCCAGTGACTCACCTCATCCCATCAGTCCACCACCCAGCCACCATCCCCCTCACCTGGTCTCACCTGTCACCTCCCAGTGACTCACCTCATCCCCTCTGTCCTCCACCCACCCACCTTTGCCCTCACCTGGTCTCACCTATCACCTCCCAGTGACTCACCTCATCCCCACTGTCTCTCACCCAGCCACCTTCCTCCTCACTTGGTCTCACCTGTCACCTCCCAGTAACTCACCTCATCCCCTCTGTCTCCCACCCAGCCACATTCCCGCTCACCTGGTCGCACCTATCACCGCCCAGTGACTCAACTCATCCCCTCTGTCTCCCACCCAGCCACATTCCCCCTCACATGTTCTCACCTGTCACCTCCCAGTGACTCACCTCATCCCCTCTGTCCTCCACCCACCCACCTTTGCCCTCACCTGGTCTCACCTATCACCTCCCAGTGACTCACCTCATCCCCACTGTCTCTCACCCAGCCACCTTCGCCCTCACCTGGTCTCACCTATCACCTCCCAGTGATTCACCTCATCCCCTCTGTCCTCCACACAGCCACCTTCTCCCTCACCTGGTTGCACCTATCACCTCCCAGTGACTCACTTCATCCCCTCTGTCTGCCACCCAGCCATCTTCCCCCTCACCTGGTCTCACCTATCACCTCCCAGTGACTCACCTCATCCCATCAGTCCACCACCCAGCCACCATCCCCCTCACCTGGTCTCAACTATCACCTGCCAGTGACTCACCTCATCCCCTCTGTCTCTCACCCAGCCACCTTCCTCCTCACTTGGTCTCACCTGTCACCTCCCAGTAACTCACCTCATCCCCTCTGTCCTCCACCCACCCACCTTTGCCCTCACCTGGTCTCACCTATCACCTGCCAGTGACATACCTCATCCCCTCTGTCTCCCACCCAGCCAACTTCCCCCTCACCTGGTCTCAGCTATCACCTCCCAGTGACTCACCTCATTCCCACTGTCTCCCACGCAGCCACCTTCCCCCTCACCGGGTCTCACATATCACATGCAGTGACTCACCTCATTCCCACTGTCTCCCACCCAGCCACCTTCCCCCTCACCTGGTCTCACATATTACCTGCCAGTGACTCACCTCATCCCCTCCTCCACCAATCCACCTTCCCCCTCACCTGGTCTTACCTATCACCTGCCAGTGACTCACCTCATCCCCTCCTCCACCCAACCACCTTCCCCCTCACCTGGTCTCAACTATCACCTCCCAGTGTCCCACTTCATCCCCTCTGTCTCCCACGCAGCCAGCTTCCCCCTCACCTGGTCTCACCTATCACCTGCAGTGACTCACCTCATCCCCTCTGTCCTCCACGCAGCCACCTTCCCCCTCACCTGGTCTCACCAATCACCTGCAGTGACTCACCTCATCCCCTCTGTCCTCCACCCACCCACCATCCCCCTCACCTGGTCTCTCCTATCCCCTGCCAGTGACTCACCTCATCCCCTCTGTCCTCCACCCAGCCACCTTCCCCCTCACCTGGTCTCACCTATCACCTGCCAGTGACTCACCTCATCCCCTCTGTCTCCCACCCAGCCACCTTCCTCCTCACCTGGTTTCACCTATCACCTGCCAGTGACTCACATCATCCCCTCCTCCACCAATCCACCTTCCCCCTCACCTGGTCTCACCTATCACCTGCCAGTGACTCACCTCATCCCCTCCTCCACCCAACCACCTTCCCCCTCACCTGGTCTCACCTATCACCTCCCAGTGTCCCACTTCATCCCCTCTGTCTCCCACGCAGCCACCTTCCCCCTCACCTGGTCTCACCTATCACCTGCAGTGACTCACCTCATCCCCTCTGTCCTCCACGCAGCCACCTTCCCCCTCACCTGGTCTCACCTATCACCTGCAGTGACTCACCTCATCCCATCTGTCCACCACCCAGCCACCATCCCCCTCACCTGGTCTCACCTATCACCTGCCAGTGACTCACCTCCTCCCCTCTGTCTCTCACCCAGCCACCTTCCTCCTCACTTGGTCTCACCTATCACCTGCCAGTGATTCTCCTCATACCCTCCTCCACCCAGCCACCTTCCCCCTCACCTGTTCTCACCTGTCACCTCCCAGTGACTCACCTCATCCCCTCTGTCCGCCACCCACCCACCTACCCCCTCACCTGGTCGCACCTATCACCTGCCAGTGACTCAACTCATCCCCTCTGTCTCCCACCCAGCCACATTCCCCCTCACCTGGTCTCACCTATCACCTCCCAGTGACTCACCTCATCCCCACTGTCTCTCACCCAGCCACCTTCCCCCTCACCTGGTCTCACCTATCACCTCCCAGTGATTCACCTCATCCCCTCTGTCCTCCACACAGCCACCTTCTCCCTCACCTGGTTGCACCTATCACCTCCCAGTGACTCACTTCATCCCCTCTGTCTGCCACCCAGCCACGTTCCCCCTCACCTGGTCTCACCTATCACCTCCCAGTGACTCACCTCATCCCATCAGTCCACCACCCAGCCACCATCCCCCTCACCTGGTCTCACCTGTCACCTCCCAGTGACTCACCTCATCCCCTCTGTCCTCCACCCACCCACCTTTGCCCTCACCTGGTCTCACCTATCACCTCCCAGTGATTCACCTCATCCCCTCTGTCTGCCACCCAGCCACCTTCCCCCTCACCTGGTCTCACCTATCACTTCGCAGTGACTCACCTCATCCCATCAGTCCACCACCCAGCCACCATCCCCCTCACCTGGTCTCACCTATCACCTGCCAGTGACTCACCTCATCCCCTCTGTCTCTCACACAGCCACCTTCCTCCTCACTTGGTCTCACCTGTCACCTCCCAGTAACTCACCTCATCCCCTCTGTCCGCCACCCACCCACCTACCCCCTCACCTGGTCGCACCTATCACCTGCCAGTGTCTCTACTCATCCCCTCTGTCTCCCACCCAGCCACATTCCCCCTCACCTCTTCTCACCTGTCACCTCCCAGTGACTCACCTCATCCCCTCTGTCCGCCACCCACCCACCTTCCCCCTCACCTGGTCGCACCTATCACCTGCCAGTGACTCAACTCATCCCCTCTGTCTCCCACCCAGCCACATTCCCCCTCACCTGGTCTCACCTATCACCTCCCAGTGACTCACCTCATCCCCACTGTCTCTCACTCAGCCACCTTCCGCCTCACCTGGTCTCACCTATCACCTCCCAGTGATTCACCTCATCCCCTCTGTCCTCCACACAGCCACCTTCTCCCTCACCTGGTTGCACCTATCACCTCCCAGTGACTCACTTCATCCCCTCTGTCTGCCACCCAGCCACGTTCCCCCTCACCTGGTCTCACCTATCACCTCCCAGTGACTCACCTCATCCCATCAGTCCACCACCCAGCCACCATCCCCCTCACCTGGTCTCACCTGTCACCTCCCAGTGACTCACCTCATCCCCTCTGTCCTCCACACAGCCAAATTCCCCCTCACCTGGTCTCACCTATCACCTCCCAGTGACTCACCTCATCCCCACTGTCTCTCACCCAGCCACCTTCCCCCTCACCTGGTCTCACCTATCACCTCCCAGTGATTCACCTCATCCCCTCTGTCCTCCACACAGCCACCTTCTCCCTCACCTGGTTGCACCTATCACCTCCCAGTGACTCACTTCATCCCCTCTGTCTGCCACCCAGCCACCTTCCCCCTCACCTGGTCTCACCTATCACTTCGCAGTGACTCACCTCATCCCATCAGTCCACCACCCAGCCACCATCCCCCTCACCTGGTCTCACCTATCACCTGCCAGTGACTCACCTCATCCCCTCTGTCTCTCACACAGCCACCTTCCTCCTCACTTGGTCTCACCTGTCACCTCCCAGTAACTCACCTCATCCCCTCTGTCCGCCACCCACCCACCTACCCCCTCACCTGGTCGCACCTATCACCTGCCAGTGTCTCTACTCATCCCCTCTGTCTCCCACACAGCCACATTCCCCCTCACCTGTTCTCACCTGTCACCTCCCAGTGACTCACCTCATCCCCTCTGTCCGCCACCCACCCACCTTCCCCCTCACCTGGTCGCACCTATCACCTGCCAGTGACTCAACTCATCCCCTCTGTCTCCCACCCAGCCACATTCCCCCTCACCTGGTCTCACCTATCACCTCCCAGTGACTCACCTCATCCCCACTGTCTCTCACTCAGCCACCTTCCGCCTCACCTGGTCTCACCTATCACCTCCCAGTGATTCACCTCATCCCCTCTGTCCTCCACACAGCCACCTTCTCCCTCACCTGGTTGCACCTATCACCTCCCAGTGACTCACTTCATCCCCTCTGTCTGCCACCCAGCCACGTTCCCCCTCACCTGGTCTCACCTATCACCTCCCAGTGACTCACCTCATCCCATCAGTCCACCACCCAGCCACCATCCCCCTCACCTGGTCTCACCTGTCACCTCCCAGTGACTCACCTCATCCCCTCTGTCCTCCACCCACCCACCTTTGCCCTCACCTGGTCTCACCTATCACCTCCCAGTGACTCACCTCATCCCCACTGTCTCTCACCCAGCCACCTTCCCCCTCACCTGGTCTCACCTATCACCTCCCAGTGATTCACCTCATCCCCTCTGTCCTCCACACAGCCACCTTCTCCCTCACCTGGTTGCACCTATCACCTCCCAGTGACTCACTTCATCCCCTCTGTCTGCCACCCAGCCACCTTCCCCCTCACCTGGTCTCACCTATCACCTCCCAGTGACTCACTTCATCCCAGCTGTCCACCACCCAGCCACCATCCCCCTCACCTGGTCTCACCTATCACCTGCCAGTGACTCACCTCATCCCCTCTGTCTCTCACCAAGCCACCTTCCTCCTCACTTGGTCTCACCTATCACCTGCCAGTGATTCACCTCATACCCTCCTCCACCCACCCACCTTCCCCCTCACCTGTTCTCACCTGTCACCTCACAGTGACTCACCTCATCCACTCTGTCCGCCACCCACCCACCTTCCCCCTCACCTGGTCCCACCTATCACCTGCCAGTGACTCAACTCATCCCCTCTGTCTCCCACCCAGCCACATTCCCCCTCACCTGGTCTCACATATCACCTCCCAGTGACACACCTCATCCCCACTGTCTCTCACCCAGCCACCTTCCCCCTCACCTGGTCTCACCTATCACCTCCCAGTGACTCACCTCATCCCATCAGTCCACCACCCAGCCACCATCCCCCTCACCTGGTCTCAACTATCACCTGCCAGTGACTCACCTCATCCCCTCTGTCTCTCACCCAGCCACCTTCCTCCTCACTTGGTCTCACCTGTCACCTCCCAGTAACTCACCTCATCCCCTCTGTCCTCCACCCACCCACCTTTGCCCTCACCTGGTCTCACCTATCACCTGCCAGTGACATACCTCATCCCCTCTGTCTCCCACCCAGCCAACTTCCCCCTCACCTGGTCTCAGCTATCACCTCCCAGTGACTCACCTCATTCCCACTGTCTCCCACGCAGCCACCTTCCCCCTCACCGGGTCTCACATATCACATGCAGTGACTCACCTCATTCCCACTGTCTCCCACCCAGCCACCTTCCCCCTCACCTGGTCTCACATATTACCTGCCAGTGACTCACCTCATCCCCTCCTCCACCAATCCACCTTCCCCCTCACCTGGTCTTACCTATCACCTGCCAGTGACTCACCTCATCCCCTCCTCCACCCAACCACCTTCCCCCTCACCTGGTCTCAACTATCACCTCCCAGTGTCCCACTTCATCCCCTCTGTCTCCCACGCAGCCAGCTTCCCCCTCACCTGGTCTCACCTATCACCTGCAGTGACTCACCTCATCCCCTCTGTCCTCCACGCAGCCACCTTCCCCCTCACCTGGTCTCACCAATCACCTGCAGTGACTCACCTCATCCCCTCTGTCCTCCACCCACCCACCATCCCCCTCACCTGGTCTCTCCTATCCCCTGCCAGTGACTCACCTCATCCCCTCTGTCCTCCACCCAGCCACCTTCCCCCTCACCTGGTCTCACCTATCACCTGCCAGTGACTCACCTCATCCCCTCTGTCTCCCACCCAGCCACCTTCCTCCTCACCTGGTTTCACCTATCACCTGCCAGTGACTCACATCATCCCCTCCTCCACCAATCCACCTTCCCCCTCACCTGGTCTCACCTATCACCTGCCAGTGACTCACCTCATCCCCTCCTCCACCCAACCACCTTCCCCCTCACCTGGTCTCACCTATCACCTCCCAGTGTCCCACTTCATCCCCTCTGTCTCCCACGCAGCCACCTTCCCCCTCACCTGGTCTCACCTATCACCTGCAGTGACTCACCTCATCCCCTCTGTCCTCCACGCAGCCACCTTCCCCCTCACCTGGTCTCACCTATCACCTGCAGTGACTCACCTCATCCCATCTGTCCACCACCCAGCCACCATCCCCCTCACCTGGTCTCACCTATCACCTGCCAGTGACTCACCTCCTCCCCTCTGTCTCTCACCCAGCCACCTTCCTCCTCACTTGGTCTCACCTATCACCTGCCAGTGATTCTCCTCATACCCTCCTCCACCCAGCCACCTTCCCCCTCACCTGTTCTCACCTGTCACCTCCCAGTGACTCACCTCATCCCCTCTGTCCGCCACCCACCCACCTACCCCCTCACCTGGTCGCACCTATCACCTGCCAGTGACTCAACTCATCCCCTCTGTCTCCCACCCAGCCACATTCCCCCTCACCTGGTCTCACCTATCACCTCCCAGTGACTCACCTCATCCCCACTGTCTCTCACCCAGCCACCTTCCCCCTCACCTGGTCTCACCTATCACCTCCCAGTGATTCACCTCATCCCCTCTGTCCTCCACACAGCCACCTTCTCCCTCACCTGGTTGCACCTATCACCTCCCAGTGACTCACTTCATCCCCTCTGTCTGCCACCCAGCCACGTTCCCCCTCACCTGGTCTCACCTATCACCTCCCAGTGACTCACCTCATCCCATCAGTCCACCACCCAGCCACCATCCCCCTCACCTGGTCTCACCTGTCACCTCCCAGTGACTCACCTCATCCCCTCTGTCCTCCACCCACCCACCTTTGCCCTCACCTGGTCTCACCTATCACCTCCCAGTGATTCACCTCATCCCCTCTGTCCTCCACACAGCCACCTTCTCCCTCACCTGGTTGCACCTATCACCTCCCAGTGACTCACTTCATCCCCTCTGTCTGCCACCCAGCCACCTTCCCCCTCACCTGGTCTCACCTATCACTTCGCAGTGACTCACCTCATCCCATCAGTCCACCACCCAGCCACCATCCCCCTCACCTGGTCTCACCTATCACCTGCCAGTGACTCACCTCATCCCCTCTGTCTCTCACACAGCCACCTTCCTCCTCACTTGGTCTCACCTGTCACCTCCCAGTAACTCACCTCATCCCCTCTGTCCGCCACCCACCCACCTACCCCCTCACCTGGTCGCACCTATCACCTGCCAGTGTCTCTACTCATCCCCTCTGTCTCCCACCCAGCCACATTCCCCCTCACCTCTTCTCACCTGTCACCTCCCAGTGACTCACCTCATCCCCTCTGTCCGCCACCCACCCACCTTCCCCCTCACCTGGTCGCACCTATCACCTGCCAGTGACTCAACTCATCCCCTCTGTCTCCCACCCAGCCACATTCCCCCTCACCTGGTCTCACCTATCACCTCCCAGTGACTCACCTCATCCCCACTGTCTCTCACTCAGCCACCTTCCGCCTCACCTGGTCTCACCTATCACCTCCCAGTGATTCACCTCATCCCCTCTGTCCTCCACACAGCCACCTTCTCCCTCACCTGGTTGCACCTATCACCTCCCAGTGACTCACTTCATCCCCTCTGTCTGCCACCCAGCCACGTTCCCCCTCACCTGGTCTCACCTATCACCTCCCAGTGACTCACCTCATCCCATCAGTCCACCACCCAGCCACCATCCCCCTCACCTGGTCTCACCTGTCACCTCCCAGTGACTCACCTCATCCCCTCTGTCCTCCACACAGCCAAATTCCCCCTCACCTGGTCTCACCTATCACCTCCCAGTGACTCACCTCATCCCCACTGTCTCTCACCCAGCCACCTTCCCCCTCACCTGGTCTCACCTATCACCTCCCAGTGATTCACCTCATCCCCTCTGTCCTCCACACAGCCACCTTCTCCCTCACCTGGTTGCACCTATCACCTCCCAGTGACTCACTTCATCCCCTCTGTCTGCCACCCAGCCACCTTCCCCCTCACCTGGTCTCACCTATCACTTCGCAGTGACTCACCTCATCCCATCAGTCCACCACCCAGCCACCATCCCCCTCACCTGGTCTCACCTATCACCTGCCAGTGACTCACCTCATCCCCTCTGTCTCTCACACAGCCACCTTCCTCCTCACTTGGTCTCACCTGTCACCTCCCAGTAACTCACCTCATCCCCTCTGTCCGCCACCCACCCACCTACCCCCTCACCTGGTCGCACCTATCACCTGCCAGTGTCTCTACTCATCCCCTCTGTCTCCCACACAGCCACATTCCCCCTCACCTGTTCTCACCTGTCACCTCCCAGTGACTCACCTCATCCCCTCTGTCCGCCACCCACCCACCTTCCCCCTCACCTGGTCGCACCTATCACCTGCCAGTGACTCAACTCATCCCCTCTGTCTCCCACCCAGCCACATTCCCCCTCACCTGGTCTCACCTATCACCTCCCAGTGACTCACCTCATCCCCACTGTCTCTCACTCAGCCACCTTCCGCCTCACCTGGTCTCACCTATCACCTCCCAGTGATTCACCTCATCCCCTCTGTCCTCCACACAGCCACCTTCTCCCTCACCTGGTTGCACCTATCACCTCCCAGTGACTCACTTCATCCCCTCTGTCTGCCACCCAGCCACGTTCCCCCTCACCTGGTCTCACCTATCACCTCCCAGTGACTCACCTCATCCCATCAGTCCACCACCCAGCCACCATCCCCCTCACCTGGTCTCACCTGTCACCTCCCAGTGACTCACCTCATCCCCTCTGTCCTCCACCCACCCACCTTTGCCCTCACCTGGTCTCACCTATCACCTCCCAGTGACTCACCTCATCCCCACTGTCTCTCACCCAGCCACCTTCCCCCTCACCTGGTCTCACCTATCACCTCCCAGTGATTCACCTCATCCCCTCTGTCCTCCACACAGCCACCTTCTCCCTCACCTGGTTGCACCTATCACCTCCCAGTGACTCACTTCATCCCCTCTGTCTGCCACCCAGCCACCTTCCCCCTCACCTGGTCTCACCTATCACCTCCCAGTGACTCACTTCATCCCATCTGTCCACCACCCAGCCACCATCCCCCTCACCTGGTCTCACCTATCACCTGCCAGTGACTCACCTCATCCCCTCTGTCTCTCACCAAGCCACCTTCCTCCTCACTTGGTCTCACCTATCACCTGCCAGTGATTCACCTCATACCCTCCTCCACCCACCCACCTTCCCCCTCACCTGTTCTCACCTGTCACCTCACAGTGACTCACCTCATCCACTCTGTCCGCCACCCACCCACCTTCCCCCTCACCTGGTCCCACCTATCACCTGCCAGTGACTCAACTCATCCCCTCTGTCTCCCACCCAGCCACATTCCCCCTCACCTGGTCTCACATATCACCTCCCAGTGACACACCTCATCCCCACTGTCTCTCACCCAGCCACCTTCCCCCTCACCTGGTCTCACCTATCACCTCCCAGTGATTCACCTCATCCCCTCTGTCCTCCACACAGCCACCTTCTCCCTCACCTGGTTGCACCTATCACCTCCCAGTGACTCACTTCATCCCCTCTGTCTGCTACCCAGCCACGTTCCCCCTCACCTGGTCTCACCTATCACCTCCCAGTGACTCACCTCATCCCATCAGTCCACCACCCAGCCACCATCCCCCTCACCTGGTCTCACCTGTCACCTCCCAGTGACTCACCTCATCCCCTCTGTCCTCCACCCACCCACCTTTGCCCTCACCTGGTCTCACCTATCACCTCCCAGTGACTCACCTCATCCCCACTGTCTCTCACCCAGCCACCATCCCCCTCACCTGGTCTCACCTATCACCTCCCAGTGATTCACCTCATCCCCTCTGTCCTCCACACAGCCACCTTCTCCCTCACCGGGTTGCACCTATCACCTCCCAGTGACTCACTTCATCCCCTCTGTCTGCCACCCAGCCACCTTCCCCCTCACCTGGTCTCACCTATCACCTCCCAGTGACTCATCTCATCCCATCAGTCCACCAACCAGCCACCATCCCCCTCACCTGGTCTCACCTATCACCTGCCAGTGACTCACCTCATCCCCTCTGTCTCTCACCCAGCCACCTTCCTCCTCACTTGGTCTCACCTGTCACCTCCCAGTAACTCACCTCATCCCCTCTGTCCGCCACCCACCCACCTACCCCCTCACCTGGTCGCACCTATCACCTGCCAGTGTCTCAACTCATCCCCTCTGTCTCCCACCCAGCCACATTCCCCCTCACCTGTTCTCACCTGTCACCTCCCAGTGACTCACCTCATCCCCTCTGTCCTCCACCCACCCACCTTTGCCCTCACCTGGTCTCATCTATCACCTGCCAGTGACACACCTCATCCCCTCTGTCTCCCACCCAGCCAACTTCCCCCTCACCTGGTCTCAGCTATCACCTCCCAGTGACTCACCTCATTCCCACTGTCTCCCACGCAGCCACCTTCCCCCTCACCTGGTCTCACAGATCACATGCAGTGACTCACCTCATCCCCACTGTCTCCCACACAGCCACCTTCCCCCTCACCGGGTCTCACATATCACATGCAGTGACTCACCTCCTCCCCTCTGTCCTCCACGCAGCCACCTTCCCCCTCACCTGGTCTCACCTATCACCTGCAGTGACTCACCTCATCCCCTCTGTCCGCCACCCACCCACCTTCCCCCTCACCTGGTCGCACCTATCACCTGCCAGTGACTCAACTCATCCCCTCTGTCTCCCACCCAGCCACATTCCCCCTCACCTGTTCTCACCTGTCACCTCCCAGTGACTCACCTCATCCCCTCTGTCCTCCACCCACCCACCTTTGCCCTCACCTGGTCTCACCTATCACCTGCCAGTGACACACCTCATCCCCTCTGTCTCCCACCCAGCCAACTTCCCCCTCACCTGGTCTCACCTACCACCTCCCAGTGACTCACCTCATCCCCTCTGTCCTCCACCCAGCCACCTTCCCCCTCACCTGGTCTCACCTATCACCTGACAGTGACTCACCTCATCCCCTCTGTCTCCCACCCAGCCACCTTCCTACTCACCTGGTCTCACCTATCACCTGCCAGTGACTGACCTCATCCCCTCTGCCTCCCACCCAGACAACTTCCCCCTCACCTGGTCTCACCTATCACCTGCAGTGACTCACCTCATCCCATCTGTCCACCACCCAGCCACCATCCCCCTCACCTGGTCTCACCTATCACCTGCCAGTGACTCACCTCATCCCCTCTGTCTCTCACCCAGCCACCTTCCTCCTCACTTGGTCTCACCTATCACCTGCCAGTGATTCACCTCATACCCTCCTCCACCCAGCCACCTTCCCCCTCACCTGTTCTCACCTGTCACCTCCCAGTGACTCACCTCATCCCCTCTGTCCGCCACCCACCCACCTTCCCCCTCACCTGGTCGCACCTATCACCTCCCAGTGACTCACCTCAACCCCTCTGTCTCCCACCCAGCCACATTCCCCCTCACCTGGTCTCACCTATCACCTCCCAGTGACTCACCTCATCCCCACGGTCTCTCACCCAGCCACCTTCCCCCTCACCTGGTCTCACCTATCACCTCCCAGTGATTCACCTCATCCCCTCTGTCCTCCACACAGCCACCTTCTCCCTCACCTGGTTGCACCTATCACCTCCCAGTGACTCACTTCATCCCCTCTGTCTGCCACCCAGCCACGTTCCCCCTCACCTGGTCTCACCTATCACCTCCCAGTGACTCACCTCATCCCATCAGTCCACCACCCAGCCACCATCCCCCTCACCTGGTCTCACCTGTCACCTCCCAGTGACTCACCTCATCCCCTCTGTCCTCCACCCACCCACGTTTGCCCTCACCTGGTCTCACCTATCACCTCCCAGTGACTCACCTCATCCCCACTGTCTCTCACCCAGCCACCTTCCCCCTCACCTGGTCTCACCTATCACCTCCCAGTGATTCACCTCATCCCCTCTGTCCTCCACACAGCCACCTTCTCCCTCACCTGGTTGCACCTATCACCTCCCAGTGACTCACTTCCTCCCCTCTGTCTGCCACCCAACCACCTTCCCCCTCACCTGGTCTCACCTATCACCTCCCAGTGACTCACCTCATCCCATCAGTCCACCACCCAGCCACCATCCCCCTCACCTGGTCTCACCTATCACCTGCCAGTGACTCACCTCATCCCCTCTGTCTCTCACCCAGCCACCTTCCTCCTCACTTGGTCTCACCTGTCACCTCCCAGTAACTCACCTCATCCCCTCGGTCCGCCACCCACCCACCTACCCCCTCACCTGGTCGCACCTATCACCTGCCAGTGACTCAACTCATCCCCTCTGTCTCCCACCCAGCCACATTCCCCCTCACCTGTTCTCACCTGTCACCTCCCAGTGACTCACCTCATCCCCTCTGTCCTCCACCCACCCACCTTTGCCCTCACATGGTCTCACCTATCACCTGCCAGTGACACACCTCGTCCCCTCTGTCTCCCACCCAGCCAACTTCCCCCTCACCTGGTCTCAGCTATCACCTCCCAGTGACTCACCTCATTCCCACTGTCTCCCACGCAGCCACCTTCCCCCTCACCGAGTCACACATATCACATGCAGTGACTCACCTCATCCCCACTGACTCCCACACAGCCACCTTCCCCCTCACCGGGTCTCACATATCACATGCAGTGACTCACCTCATCCCCTCTGTCCTCCACGCAGCCACCTTCCCCCTCAGCTGGTCTCACCTATCACCTGCAGTGACTCACCTCATCCCCTCTGTCCGCCACCCACCCACCTTCCCCCTCACCTGGTCGCACCTATCACCTGCCAGTGACTCAACTCATCCCCTCTGTCTCCCACCCAGCCACATTCACCCTCACCTGTTCTCACCTGTCACCTCCCAGTGACTCACCTCATCCCCTCTGTCCTCCACCCACCCACCTTTGCCCTCACCTGGTCTCACCTATCACCTGCCAGTGACACACCTCATCCCCTCTGTCTCCCACCCAGCCAACTTCCCCCTCACCTGGTCTCACCTACCACCTCCCAGTGACTCACCTCATCCCCTCTGTCTCCCACGCAGCCACCTTCCCCCTCACCTGGTCTCACCTATCACCTGCAGTGACTCACCTCATCCCCTCTGTCCTCCACGCAGCCACCTTCCCCCTCACCTGGTCTCACCTATCACCTGCCACTGACTCACCTCATCCCCTCTGTCTCCGACCCATACACATTCCCCCTCAACAGGTCTCACCTCTCACCTGCCAGTGACTCAACATCCCCTCTGTCCTCCACCCACCCACCTTCCCCTTCACCTGGTCTCACCTATCAACTGCCAGTGTCTCACCTCATCCCCTCTGTCCTCCACACAGCCACCTTCTGCCTCACCTGGTTGCACCTATCACCTCCCAGTGACTCACTTCATCCCCTCTGTCTCCCACCCAGCCACCTTCCCGCTCACCTGGTCTCACCTATCACCTCCCAGTGACTCACCTCATCCCATCTGTCCACCACCCAGCCACCATCCCCCTCACCTGGTCTCACCTATCACCTGCCAGTGACTCACTTCATCCCCTCTGTCTCTCACCCAGCCACCTTCCTCCTCACTTGGTCTCACCTATCACCTGCCAGTGATTCACCTCATACCCTCCTCCACACAGCCACCTTCCCCCTCACCTGTTCTCACCTGTCACCTCCCAGTGACTCACCTCATCCCCTCTGTCCTCCACCCACCCACCTTCCCCCTCACCTGGTCGCACCTATCACCTGCCAGTGACTCAACTCATCCCCTCTGTCTCCCACCCAGCCACATTCCCCCTCACCTGGTCTCACCTATCACCTCCCAGTGACTCACTTCATCCCCTCTGTCTGCCACCCAGCCACCTTCCCCCTCACCTGGTCTCACCTATCACCTGGCAGTGACTCACCTCAACCCCTCTGTCTCTCACCCAGCCACCTTCCTCCTCACTTGGTCTCACCTGTCACCTCCCAGTAACTCACCTCATCCCCTCTGTCTCCCACCCAGCCACCTTCCACCTCACCTGGTCTCACCTATCACCTGCCAGTGACTGACCTCATCCCCTCTGCCTCCCACCCAGACAACTTCCCCCTCACCTGGTCTCACCTATCACCTGCCAGTGATTCACCTCATACCCTCCTCCACCCAGCCGCCTTCCCCCTCACCTGTTCTCACCTGTCACCTCCCAGTGACTCAACTCATCCCCTCTGTCTCTCACCCAGCCACCTTCCCCCTCACCTGGTCTCACCTATCACCTCCCAGTGACTGACCTCATCCCCACTGTCTCTCACCCAGCCACCTTCCCCCTCACCTGGTCTCACCTATCACCTCCCAGTGATTCACCTCATCCCCTCTGTCCTCCACACAGCCACCTTCTCCCTCACCTGGTTGCACCTATCACCGCCCAGTGACACACTTCATCCCCTCTGTCTGCCACCCAGCCACCTTCCCCTTCACCTGGTCTCACCTATCACCTCCCAGTGACTCACCTCATCCCATCAGTCCACCACCCAGCCACCATCCCCCTCACCTGGTCTCACCTATCACCTGCCAGTGACTCACCTCATCCCCTCTGTCTATCACCCAGCCACCTTCCTCCTCACTTGGTCTAACCTGTCACCTCCCAGTAACTCACCTCATCCCCTCTGTCCGCCACCCACCCACCTTCCCCCTCACCTGGTCACACCTATCACCTGCCAGTGACTCAACTCATCCCCTCTGTCTCCCACCCCGCCACATTCCCCCTCACCTGTTCTCACCTGTCACCTCCCAGTGACTCACCTCATCCCCTCTGTCCTCCACCCACCCACCTTTGCCCTCACCTGGTCTCACCTATCACCTCCCAGTGACTCACCTCATCCCCACTGTCTCTCACCCAGCCACCTTCCCCCTCACCTGGTCTCACCTATCAACTCCCAGTGATTCACCTCATACCCTCTGTCTCCACACAGCCACCTTCTCCCTCACCTGGTTGCACCTATCACCTCCCAGTGACTCACTTCATCCCCTCTGTCTGCCACCCAGCCACCTTCCCCCTCACCTGGTCTCACCTATCACCTCCCAGTGACTCACCTCATCCCATCAGTCCACCACCCAGCCACCATCCCCCTCACCTGGTCTCACCTATCACCTGCCAGTGACTCACCTCATCCCCTCTGTCTCTCACCCAGCCACCTTCCTCCTCACTTGGTCTCACCTGTCACCTCCCAGTAACTCATCTCATCCCCGCTGTCCGCCACCCACCCACCTTCCCCCTCACCTGGTCTCACATATTACCTGCCAGTGACTCACCTCATCCCCTCCTCCACCAATCCACCTTCCCCCTCACCTGGTCTCACCTATCACCTGCCAGTGACTCACCTCATCCCCTCTGTCTCCCACCCAGCCACCTTCCTCCTCACCTGGTCTCACCTATCACCTGCAGTGACTCACATCATCCCCTCTGTCCTCCACCCACCCACCATCCCCCTCACCTGGTCTCTCCTATCCCCTGCCAGTGACTCACCTCATCCCCTCTGTCCTCCACCCAGCCACCTTCCCCCTCACCTGGTCTCACCTATCACCTGCCAGTGACTCACCTCATCCCCTCTGTCTCCCACCCAGCCAACTTCCTCCTCACCTGGTCTCACCTATCACCTGCTAGTGACTCACCTCATCCCCTCCTCCACCAATCCACCTTCCCCCTCACCTGGTCTCACCTATCACCTGCCAGTGACTCACCTCATCCCCTCCTCCACCCAACCACCTTCCCCCTCACCTGGTCTCACCTATCACCTCCCAGTGTCCCACTTCATCCCCTCTGTCTCCCACGCAGCCACCTTCCCCCTCACCTGGTCTCACCTATCACCTGCAGTGACTCACCTCATCCCCTCTGTCCTCCACACAGCCACCTTCTCCCTCACCTGGTTGCACCTATCACCTCCCAGTGACTCACTTCATCCCCTCTGTCTGCCACCCAGCCACGTTCCCCCTCACCTGGTCTCACCTATCACCTCCCAGTGACTCACCTCATCCCATCAGTCCACCACCCAGCCACCATCCCCCTCACCTGGTCTCACCTGTCACCTCCCAGTGACTCACCTCATCCCCTCTGTCCTCCACCCACCCACCTTTGCCCTCACCTGGTCTCACCTATCACCTCCCAGTGACTCACCTCATCCCCACTGTCTCTCACCCAGCCACCTTCCCCCTCACCTGGTCTCACCTATCACCTCCCAGTGATTCACCTCATCCCCTCTGTCCTCCACACAGCCACCTTCTCCCTCACCTGGTTGCACCTATCACCTCCCAGTGACTCACTTCATCCCCTCTGTCTGCCACCCAGCCACCTTCCCCCTCACCTGGTCTCACCTATCACCTCCCAGTGACTCACCTCATCCCATCTGTCCACCACCCAGCCACCATCCCCCTCACCTGGTCTCACCTATCACCTGCCAGTGACTCACCTCATCCACTCTGTCCGCCACCCACCCACCTTCCCCCTCACCTGGTCCCACCTATCACCTGCCAGTGACTCAACTCATCCCCTCTGTCTCCCACCCAGCCACATTCCCCCTCACCTGGTCTCACATATCACCTCCCAGTGACACACCTCATCCCCACTGTCTCTCACCCAGCCACCTTCCCCCTCACCTGGTCTCACCTATCACCTCCCAGTGATTCACCTCATCCCCTCTGTCCTCCACACAGCCACCTTCTCCCTCACCTGGTTGCACCTATCACCTCCCAGTGACTCACTTCATCCCCTCTGTCTGCTACCCAGCCACGTTCCCCCTCACCTGGTCTCACCTATCACCTCCCAGTGACTCACCTCATCCCATCAGTCCACCACCCAGCCACCATCCCCCTCACCTGGTCTCACCTGTCACCTCCCAGTGACTCACCTCATCCCCTCTGTCCTCCACCCACCCACCTTTGCCCTCACCTGGTCTCACCTATCACCTCCCAGTGACTCACCTCATCCCCACTGTCTCTCACCCAGCCACCATCCCCCTCACCTGGTCTCACCTATCACCTCCCAGTGATTCACCTCATCCCCTCTGTCCTCCACACAGCCACCTTCTCCCTCACCTGGTTGCACCTATCACCTCCCAGTGACTCACTTCATCCCCTCTGTCTGCCACCCAGCCACCTTCCCCCTCACCTGGTCTCACCTATCACCTCCCAGTGACTCATCTCATCCCATCAGTCCACCAACCAGCCACCATCCCCCTCACCTGGTCTCACCTATCACCTGCCAGTGACTCACCTCATCCCCTCTGTCTCTCACCCAGCCACCTTCCTCCTCACTTGGTCTCACCTGTCACCTCCCAGTAACTCACCTCATCCCCTCGGTCCGCCACCCACCCACCTACCCCCTCACCTGGTCGCACCTATCACCTGCCAGTGTCTCAACTCATCCCCTCTGTCTCCCACCCAGCCACATTCCCCCTCACCTGTTCTCACCTGTCACCTCCCAGTGACTCACCTCATCCCCTCTGTCCTCCACCCACCCACCTTTGCCCTCACCTGGTCTCATCTATCACCTGCCAGTGACACACCTCATCCCCTCTGTCTCCCACCCAGCCAACTTCCCCCTCACCTGGTCTCAGCTATCACCTCCCAGTGACTCACCTCATTCCCACTGTCTCCCACGCAGCCACCTTCCCCCTCACCTGGTCTCACATATCACATGCAGTGACTCACCTCATCCCCACTGTCTCCCACACAGCCACCTTCCCCCTCACCGGGTCTCACATATCACATGCAGTGACTCACCTCCTCCCCTCTGTCCTCCACGCAGCCACCTTCCCCCTCACCTGGTCTCACCTATCACCTGCAGTGACTCACCTCATCCCATCTGTCCGCCACCCACCCACCTTCCCCCTCACCTGGTCGCACCTATCACCTGCCAGTGACTCAACTCATCCCCTCTGTCTCCCACCCAGCCACATTCCCCCTCACCTGTTCTCACCTGTCACCTCCCAGTGACTCACCTCATCCCCTCTGTCCTCCACCCACCCACCTTTGCCCTCACCTGGTCTCACCTATCACCTGCCAGTGACACACCTCATCCCCTCTGTCTCCCACCCAGCCAACTTCCCCCTCACCTGGTCTCACCTACCACCTCCCAGTGACTCACCTCATCCCCTCTGTCCTCCACCCAGCCACCTTCCCCCTCACCTGGTCTCACCTATCACCTGACAGTGACTCACCTCATCCCCTCTGTCTCCCACCCAGCCACCTTCCTACTCACCTGGTCTCACCTATCACCTGCCAGTGACTGACCTCATCCCCTCTGCCTCCCACCCAGACAACTTCCCCCTCACCTGGTCTCACCTATCACCTGCAGTGACTCACCTCATCCCATCTGTCCACCACCCAGCCACCATCCCCCTCACCTGGTCTCACCTATCACCTGCCAGTGACTCACCTCATCCCCTCTGTCTCTCACCCAGCCACCTTCCTCCTCACTTGGTCTCACCTATCACCTGCCAGTGATTCACCTCATACCCTCCTCCACACAGCCACCTTCCCCCTCACCTGTTCTCACCTGTCACCTCCCAGTGACTCACCTCATCCCCTCTGTCCGCCACCCACCCACCTTCCCCCTCACCTGGTCGCACCTATCACCTCCCAGTGACTCACCTCATCCCCTCTGTCTCCCACCCAGCCACATTCCCCCTCACCTGGTCTCACCTATCACCTCCCAGTGACTCACCTCATCCCCACGGTCTCTCACCCAGCCACCTTCCCCCTCACCTGGTCTCACCTATCACCTCCCAGTGATTCACCTCATCCCCTCTGTCCTCCACACAGCCACCTTCTCCCTCACCTGGTTGCACCTATCACCTCCCAGTGACTCACTTCATCCCCTCTGTCTGCCACCCAGCCACGTTCCCCCTCACCTGGTCTCACCTATCACCTCCCAGTGACTCACCTCATCCCATCAGTCCACCACCCAGCCACCATCCCCCTCATCTGGTCTCACCTGTCACCTCCCAGTGACTCACCTCATCCCCTCTGTCCTCCACCCACCCACGTTTGCCCTCACCTGGTCTCACCTATCACCTCCCAGTGACTCACCTCATCCCCACTGTCTCTCACCCAGCCACCTTCCCCCTCACCTGGTCTCACCTATCACCTCCCAGTGATTCACCTCATCCCCTCTGTCCTCCACACAGCCACCTTCTCCCTCACCTGGTTGCACCTATCACCTCCCAGTGACTCACTTCATCCCCTCTGTCTGCCACCCAACCACCTTCCCCCTCACCTGGTCTCACCTATCACCTCCCAGTGACTCACCTCATCCCATCAGTCCACCACCCAGCCACCATCCCCCTCACCTGGTCTCACCTATCACCTGCCAGTGACTCACCTCATCCCCTCTGTCTCTCACCCAGCCACCTTCCTCCTCACTTGGTCTCACCTGTCACCTCCCAGTAACTCACCTCATCCCCTCGGTCCGCCACCCACCCACCTACCCCCTCACCTGGTCGCACCTATCACCTGCCAGTGACTCAACTCATCCCCTCTGTCTCCCACCCAGCCACATTCCCCCTCACCTGTTCTCACCTGTCACCTCCCAGTGACTCACCTCATCCCCTCTGTCCTCCACCCACCCACCTTTGCCCTCACATGGTCTCACCTATCACCTGCCAGTGACACACCTCGTCCCCTCTGTCTCCCACCCAGCCAACTTCCCCCTCACCTGGTCTCAGCTATCACCTCCCAGTGACTCACCTCATTCCCACTGTCTCCCACGCAGCCACCTTCCCCCTCACCGGGTCTCACATATCACATGCAGTGACTCACCTCATCCCCACTGACTCCCACACAGCCACCTTCCCCCTCACCGGGTCTCACATATCACATGCAGTGACTCACCTCATCCCCTCTGTCCTCCACGCAGCCACCTTCCCCCTCACCTGGTCTCACCTATCACCTGCAGTGACTCACCTCATCCCCTCTGTCCGCCACCCACCCACCTTCCCCCTCACCTGGTCGCACCTATCACCTGCCAGTGACTCAACTCATCCCCTCTGTCTCCCACCCAGCCACATTCACCCTCACCTGTTCTCACCTGTCACCTCCCAGTGACTCACCTCATCCCCTCTGTCCTCCACCCACCCACCTTTGCCCTCACCTGGTCTCACCTATCACCTGCCAGTGACACACCTCATCCCCTCTGTCTCCCACCCAGCCAACTTCCCCCTCACCTGGTCTCACCTACCACCTCCCAGTGACTCACCTCATCCCCTCTGTCTCTCACGCAGCCACCTTCCCCCTCACCTGGTCTCACCTATCACCTGCAGTGACTCACCTCATCCCCTCTGTCCTCCACGCAGCCACCTTCCCCCTCACCTGGTCTCACCTATCACCTGCCACTGACTCAGCTCATCCCCTCTGTCTCCGACCCATACACATTCCCCCTCAACAGGTCTCACCTCTCACCTGCCAGTGACTCAACATCCCCTCTGTCCTCCACCCACCCACCTTCCCCTTCACCTGGTCTCACCTATCAACTGCCAGTGTCTCACCTCATCCCCTCTGTCCTCCACACAGCCACCTTCTGCCTCACCTGGTTGCACCTATCACCTCCCAGTGACTCACTTCATCCCCTCTGTCTCCCACCCAGCCACCTTCCCGCTCACCTGGTCTCACCTATCACCTCCCAGTGACTCACCTCATCCCATCTGTCCACCACCCAGCCACCATCCCCCTCACCTGGTCTCACCTATCACCTGCCAGTGACTCACTTCATCCCCTCTGTCTCTCACCCAGCCACCTTCCTCCTCACTTGGTCTCACCTATCACCTGCCAGTGATTCACCTCATACCCTCCTCCACACAGCCACCTTCCCCCTCACCTGTTCTCACCTGTCACCTCCCAGTGACTCACCTCATCCCCTCTGTTCTCCACCCACCCACCTTCCCCCTCACCTGGTCGCACCTATCACCTGCCAGTGACTCACCTCATCCCCTCTGTCTCTCACCCAGCCACCTTCCTCCTCACTTGGTCTCACCTGTCACCTCCCAGTAACTCACCTCATCCCCTCGGTCCGCCACCCACCCACCTACCCCCTCACCTGGTCGCACCTATCACCTGCCAGTGACTCAACTCATCCCCTCTGTCTCCCACCCAGCCACCATCCCCCTCACCTGGTCTCACCTATCACCTGCCAGTGACTCACCTCATCCCCTCTGTCTCTCACCCAGCCACCTTCCTCCTCACTTGGTCTCACCTGTCACCTCCCAGTAACTCACCTCATCCCCTCGGTCCGCCACCCACCCACCTACCCCCTCACCTGGTCGCACCTATCACCTGCCAGTGACTCAACTCATCCCCTCTGTCTCCCACCCAGCCAACTTCCCCCTCTCCTGGTCTCACCTATCACCTCCCAGTGATTCACCTCATCCCCTCTGTCCTCCACACAGCCACCTTCTCCCTCACCTGGTTGCACCTATCACCTCCCAGTGACTCACTTCATCCCCTCTGTCTCCCATCCAGCCAACTTCCCGCTCACCTGTTCTCACCTATCACCTCCCAGTGACTCAACTCATCCCATCAGTCCACCACCCAGCCACCATCCCCCTCACCTGGTCTCACCTATCACCTGCCAGTGACTCACCTCATCCCCTCTGTCTCTCACCCAGCCACCTTCCTCCTCACTTGGTCTCACCTATCACCTGCCAGTGATTCACCTCATACCCTCCTCCACCCAGCCACCTTCCCCCTCACCTGTTCTCACCTGTCACCTCCCAGTGACTCAACTCATCCCCTCTGTCCGCCACCCACCCACCTTCCCCCTCACCTGGTCGCACCTATCACCTGCCAGTGACTCAACTCATCCCCTCTGTCTCCCACCCAGCCACATTCCCCCTCACCTGGTCTCACCTATCACCTCCCAGTGACTCACCTCATCCCCACTGTCTCTCACCCAGCCACCTTCCCCCTCACCTGGTCTCACCTATCACCTCCCAGTGATTCACCTCATCCCCTCTGTCCTCCACACAGCCACCTTCCCCCTCACCTGGTCTCACCTATCAGCTCCCAGTGATTCACCTCATCCCCTCGTTCCTCCACACAGCCACCTTCTCCCTAACCTGGTTGCACCTATCACCTCCCAGTGACTCACTTCATCCCCTCTGTCTGCCACCCAGCCACCTTCCCCCTCACCTGGTCTCACCTATCACCTGCAGTGACTCACCTCATCCCCTCTGTCCGCCACCCACCCACCTTCCCCCTCACCTGGTCGCACCTATCACCTCCCAGTGACTCACCTCATCCCCTCTATCTCCCACCCAGCCACATTCCCCCTCACCTGGTCTCACCTATCACCTCCCAGTGACTCACCTCATCCCCACGGTCTCTCACCCAGCCACCTTCCCCCTCACCTGGTCTCACCTATCACCTCCCAGTGATTCACCTCATCCCCTCTGTCCTCCACACAGCCACCTTCTCCCTCACCTGGTTGCACCTATCACCTCCCAGTGACTCACCTCATCCCCTCTGTCTGCCACCCAGCCACGTTCCCCCTCACCTGGTCTCACCTGTCACCTCCCAGTGACTCACCTCATCCCCTCTGTCCTCCACCCACCCACGTTTGCCCTCACCTGGTCTCACCTATCACCTCCCAGTGACTCACCTCATCCCCACTGTCTCTCACCCAGCCACCTTCCCCCTCACCTGGTCTCACCTATCACCTCCCAGTGATTCACCTCATCCCCTCTGTCCTCCACACAGCCACCTTCTCCCTCACCTGGTTGCACCTATCACCTCCCAGTGACTCACTTCATCCCCTCTGTCTGCCACCCAACCACCTTCCCCCTCACCTGGTCTCACCTATCATCTCCCAGTGACTCACCTCATCCCATCAGTCCACCACCCAGCCACCATCCCCCTCACCTGGTCTCACCTATCACCTGCCAGTGACTCACCTCATCCCCTCTGTCTCTCACCCAGCCACCTTCCTCCTCACTTGGTCTCACCTGTCACCTCCCAGTAACTCACCTCATCCCCTCGGTCCGCCACCCACCCACCTACCCCCTCACCTGGTCGCACCTATCACCTGCCAGTGACTCAACTCATCCCCTCTGTCTCCCACCCAGCCACATTCCCCCTCACCTGTTCTCACCTGTCACCTCCCAGTGACTCACCTCATCCCCTCTGTCCTCCACCCACCCACCTTTGCCCTCACATGGTCTCACCTATCACCTGCCAGTGACACACCTCGTCCCCTCTGTCTCCCAGCCAGCCAACTTCCCCCTCACCTGGTCTCAGCTATCACCTCCCAGTGACTCACCTCATTCCCACTGTCTCCCACGCAGCCACCTTCCCCCTCACCGGGTCTCACATATCACATGCAGTGACTCACCTCATCCCCACTGACTCCCACACAGCCACCTTCCCCCTCACCGGGTCTCACATATCACATGCAGTGACTCACCTCATCCCCTCTGTCCTCCACGCAGCCACCTTCCCCCTCACCTGGTCTCACCTATCACCTGCAGTGACTCACCTCATCCCCTCTGTCCGCCACCCACCCACCTTCCCCCTCACCTGGTCGCACCTATCACCTGCCAGTGACTCAACTCATCCCCTCTGTCTCCCACCCAGCCACATTCACCCTCACCTGTTCTCACCTGTCACCTCCCAGTGACTCACCTCATCCCCTCTGTCCTCCACCCACCCACCTTGGCCCTCACCTGGTCTCACATATCACCTGCCAGTGACACACCTCATCCCCTCTGTCTCCCACCCAGCCAACTTCCCCCTCACCTGGTCTCACCTACCACCTCCCAGTGACTCACCTCATCCCCTCTGTCTCCCACGCAGCCACCTTCCCCCTCACCTGGTCTCACCTATCACCTGCAGTGACTCACCTCATCCCCTCTGTCCTCCACGCAGCCACCTTCCCCCTCACCTGGTCTCACCTATCACCTGCCACTGACTCACCTCATCCCCTCTGTCTCCGACCCATACACATTCCCCCTCAACAGGTCTCACCTCTCACCTGCCAGTGACTCAACATCCCCTCTGTCCTCCACCCACCCACCTTCCCCTTCACCTGGTCTCACCTATCAACTGCCAGTGTCTCATCTCATCCCCTCTGTCCTCCACACAGCCACCTTCTGCCTCACCTGGTTGCACCAATCACCTCCCAGTGACTCACTTCATCCCCTCTGTCTCCCACCCAGCCACCTTCCCGCTCACCTGGTCTCACCTATCACCTCCCAGTGACTCACCTCATCCCATCTGTCCACCACCCAGCCACCATCCCCCTCACCTGGTCTCACCTATCACCTGCCAGTGACTCACTTCATCCCCTCTGTCTCTCACCCAGCCACCTTCCTCCTCACTTGGTCTCACCTATCACCTGCCAGTGATTCACCTCATACCCTCCTCCACCCAGCCACCTTCCCCCTCACCTGTTCTCACCTGTCACCTCCCAGTGACTCACCTCATCCCCTCTGTCCTCCACCCACCCACCTTCCCCCTCACCTGGTCGCACCTATCACCTGCCAGTGACTCAACTCATCCCCTCTGTCTCCCACCCAGCCACATTCCCCCTCACCTGGTCTCACCTATCACCTCCCAGTGACTCACTTCATCCCCTCTGTCTGCCACCCAGCCACCTTCCCCCTCACCTGGTCTCACCTATCACCTGGCAGTGACTCACCTCAACCCCTCTGTCTCTCACCCAGCCACCTTCCTCCTCACTTGGTCTCACCTGTCACCTCCCAGTAACTCACCTCATCCCCTCTGTCCGCCACCCACCCACCTTCCCCCTCACCTGGTCGCACATATCACCTGCCAATGAATCAACTCATCCCCTCTGTCTCCCACCCAGCCACATTCCCCCTCACCTGTTCTCACCTGTCACCTCCCAGTGACTCACCTCATCCCCTCTGTCCTCCACCCACCCACCATTGCCCTCACCTGGTCTCACCTATCACCTCCCAGTGACTCACCTCATCCCCTCTGTCTCCCACCCAGCCACCTTCCTCCTCACCTGGTCTCACCTATCACCTGCCAGTGATTCACCTCATACCCTCCTCCACCCAGCCGCCTTCCCCCTCACCTGTTCTTACCTGTCACCTCCCAGTGACTCAACTCATCCCCTCTGTCTCTCACCCAGCCACCTTCCCCCTCACCTGGTCTCACCTATCACCTCCCAGTGACTCACCTCATCCCCACTGTCTCTCACCCAGCCACCTTCCCCCTCACCTGGTCTCACCTATCACCTCCCAGTGATTCACCTCATCCCCTCTGTCCTCCACACAGCCACCTTCTCCCTCACCTGGTTGCACCTATCACTGCCCAGTGACACACTTCATCCCCTCTGTCTGCCACCCAGCCACCTTCCCCTTCACCTGGTCTCACCTATCACCTCCCAGTGACTCACCTCATCCCATCAGTCCACCACCCAGCCACCATCCCCCTCACCTGGTCTCACCTATCACCTGCCAGTGACTCACCTCATCCCCTCTGTCTATCACCCAGCCACCTTCCTCCTCACTTGGTCTAACCTGTCACCTCCCAGTAACTCACCTCATCCCCTCTGTCCGCCACCCACCCACCTTCCCCCTCACCTGGTCTCACCTATCACCTGCCAGTGACTCAACTCATCCCCTCTGTCTCCCACCCCGCCACATTCCCCCTCACCTGTTCTCACCTGTCACCTCCCAGTGACTCACCTCATCCCCTCTGTCCGCCACCCACCCACCTTTGCCCTCACCTGGTCTCACCTATCACCTCCCAGTGACTCACCTCATCCCCACTGTCTCTCACCCAGCCACCTTCCCCCTCACCTGATCTCACCTATCAACTCCCAGTGATTCACCTCATCCCCTCTGTCCTCCACACAGCCACCTTCTCCCTCACCTGGTTGCACCTATCACCTCCCAGTGACTCACTTCATCCCCTCTGTCTGCCACCCAGCCACCTTCCCCCTCACCTGGTCTCACCTATCACCTCCCAGTGACTCACCTCATCCCATCAGTCCACCACCCAGCCACCATCCCCCTCACCTGGTCTCACCTATCACCTGCCAGTGACTCACCTCATCCCCTCTGTCTCTCACCCAGCCACCTTCCTCCTCACTTGGTCTCACCTGTCACCTCCCAGTAACTCACCTCATCCCCGCTGTCCGCCACCCACCCACCTTCCCCCTCACCTGGTCTCACATATTACCTGCCAGTGACTCACCTCATCCCCTCCTCCACCAATCCACCTTCCCCCTCACATGGTCTCACCTATCACCTGCCAGTGACACACCTCGTCCCCTCTGTCTCCCAGCCAGCCAACTTCCCCCTCACCTGGTCTCAGCTATCACCTCCCAGTGACTCACCTCATTCCCACTGTCTCCCACGCAGCCACCTTCCCCCTCACCGGGTCTCACATATCACATGCAGTGACTCACCTCATCCCCACTGACTCCCACACAGCCACCTTCCCCCTCACCGGGTCTCACATATCACATGCAGTGACTCACCTCATCCCCTCTGTCCTCCACGCAGCCACCTTCCCCCTCACCTGGTCTCACCTATCACCTGCAGTGACTCACCTCATCCCCTCTGTCCGCCACCCACCCACCTTCCCCCTCACCTGGTCGCACCTATCACCTGCCAGTGACTCAACTCATCCCCTCTGTCTCCCACCCAGCCACCATCACCCTCACCTGTTCTCACCTGTCACCTCCCAGTGACGCACCTCATCCCCTCTGTCCTCCACCCACCCACCTTGGCCCTCACCTGGTCTCACCTATCACCTGCCAGTGACACACCTCATCCCCTCTGTCTCCCACCCAGCCAACTTCCCCCTCACCTGGTCTCACCTACCACCTCCCAGTGACTCACCTCATCCCCTCTGTCTCCCACGCAGCCACCTTCCCCCTCACCTGGTCTCACCTATCACCTGCAGTGACTCACCTCATCCCCTCTGTCCTCCACGCAGCCACCTTCCCCCTCACCTGGTCTCACCTATCACCTGCCACTGACTCACCTCATCCCCTCTGTCTCCGACCCATACACATTCCCCCTCAACAGGTCTCACCTCTCACATGCCAGTGACTCAACATCCCCTCTGTCCTCCACCCACCCACCTTCCCCTTCACCTGGTCTCACCTATCAACTGCCAGTGTCTCATCTCATCCCCTCTGTCCTCCACACAGCCACCTTCTGCCTCACCTGGTTGCACCAATCACCTCCCAGTGACTCACTTCATCCCCTCTGTCTCCCACCCAGCCACCTTCCCGCTCACCTGGTCTCACCTATCACCTCCCAGTGACTCACCTCATCCCATCTGTCCACCACCCAGCCACCATCCCCCTCACCTGGTCTCACCTATCACCTGCCAGTGACTCACTTCATCCCCTCTGTCTCTCACCCAGCCACCTTCCTCCTCACTTGGTCTCACCTATCACCTGCCAGTGATTCACCTCATACCCTCCTCCACCCAGCCACCTTCCCCCACACCTGTTCTCACCTGTCACCTCCCAGTGACTCACCTCATCCCCTCTGTCCTCCACCCACCCACCTTCCCCCTCACCTGGTCGCACCTATCACCTGCCAGTGACTCAACTCATCCCCTCTGTCTCCCACCCAGCCACATTCCCCCTCACCTGGTCTCACCTATCACCTCCCAGTGACTCACTTCATCCCCTCTGTCTGCCACCCAGCCACCTTCCCCCTCACCTGGTCTCACCTATCACCTGGCAGTGACTCACCTCAACCCCTCTGTCTCTCACCCAGCCACCTTCCTCCTCACTTGGTCTCACCTGTCACCTCCCAGTAACTCACCTCATCCCCTCTGTCCGCCACCCACCCACCTTCCCCCTCACCTGGTCGCACATATCACCTGCCAATGAATCAACTCATCCCCTCTGTCTCCCACCCAGCCACATTCCCCCTCACCTGTTCTCACCTGTCACCTCCCAGTGACTCACCTCATCCCCTCTGTCCTCCACCCACCCACCATTGCCCTCACCTGGTCTCACCTATCACCTCCCAGTGACTCACCTCATCCCCTCTGTCTCCCACCCAGCCACCTTCCTCCTCACCTGGTCTCACCTATCACCTGCCAGTGATTCACCTCATACCCTCCTCCACCCAGCCGCCTTCCCCCTCACCTGTTCTTACCTGTCACCTCCCAGTGACTCAACTCATCCCCTCTGTCTCTCACCCAGCCACCTTCCCCCTCACCTGGTCTCACCTATCACCTCCCAGTGACTCACCTCATCCCCACTGTCTCTCACCCAGCCACCTTCCCCCTCACCTGGTCTCACCTATCACCTCCCAGTGATTCACCTCATCCCCTCTGTCCTCCACACAGCCACCTTCTCCCTCACCTGGTTGCACCTATCACTGCCCAGTGACACACTTCATCCCCTCTGTCTGCCACCCAGCCACCTTCCCCTTCACCTGGTCTCACCTATCACCTCCCAGTGACTCACCTCATCCCATCAGTCCACCACCCAGCCACCATCCCCCTCACCTGGTCTCACCTATCACCTGCCAGTGACTCACCTCATCCCCTCTGTCTATCACCCAGCCACCTTCCTCCTCACTTGGTCTAACCTGTCACCTCCCAGTAACGCACCTCATCCCCTCTGTCCGCCACCCACCCACCTTCCCCCTCACCTGGTCTCACCTATCACCTGCCAGTGACTCAACTCATCCCCTCTGTCTCCCACCCCGCCACATTCCCCCTCACCTGTTCTCACCTGTCACCTCCCAGTGACTCACCTCATCCCCTCTGTCCTCCACCCACCCACCTTTGCCCTCACCTGGTCTCACCTATCACCTCCCAGTGACTCACCTCATCCCCACTGTCTCTCACCCAGCCACCTTCCCCCTCACCTGATCTCACCTATCAACTCCCAGTGATTCACCTCATCCCCTCTGTCCTCCACACAGCCACCTTCTCCCTCACCTGGTCTCACCTATCACCTGCCAGTGACTCACTTCATCCCCTCTGTCTGCCACCCAGCCACCTTCCCCCTCACCTGGTCTCACCTATCACCTCCCAGTGACTCACCTCATCCCATCAGTCCACCACCCAGCCACCATCCCCCTCACCTGGTCTCACCTATCACCTGCCAGTGACTCACCTCATCCCCTCTGTCTCTCACCCAGCCACCTTCCTCCTCACTTGGTCTCACCTGTCACCTCCCAGTAACTCACCTCATCCCCGCTGTCCGCCACCCACCCACCTTCCCCCTCACCTGGTCTCACATATTACCTGCCAGTGACTCACCTCATCCCCTCCTCCACCAATCCACCTTCCCCCTCACCTGGTCTCACCTATCACCTGCCAGTGACTCACCTCATCCCCTCTGTCTCCCACCCAGCCACCTTCCTCCTCACCTGGTCTCACCTATCACCTGCAGTGACTCACATCATCCCCTCTGTCCTCCACCCACCCACCATCCCCCTCACCTGGTCTCTCCTATCCCCTGCCAGTGACTCACCTCATCCCCTCTGTCCTCCACCCAGCCACCTTCCCCCTCACCTGGTCTCACCTATCACCTGCCAGTGACTCACCTCATCCCCTCTGTCTCCCACCCAGCCAACTTCCTCCTCACCTGGTCTCACCTATCACCTGCTAGTGACTCACCTCATCCCCTCCTCCACCAATCCACCTTCCCCCTCACCTGGTCTCACCTATCACCTGCCAGTGACTCACCTCATCCCCTCCTCCACCCAACCACCTTCCCCCTCACCTGGTCTCACCTATCACCTCCCAGTGTCCCACTTCATCCCCTCTGTCTCCCACGCAGCCACCTTCCCCCTCACCTGGTCTCACCTATCACCTGCAGTGACTCACCTCATCCCCTCTGTCCTCCACGCAGCCACCTTCCCCCTCACCTGGTCTCACCTATCACCTGCAGTGACTCACCTCATCCCCTCTGTCCTCCACCCAGCCACCATCCCCCTCACCTGGTCTTGTCTATAACCTGCCACTGACTCACCTCATCCCCTCTGTCTCCGACCCATACACATTCCCCCTCAACAGGTCTCACCTCTCACCTGCCAGTGACTCAACATCCCCTCTGTCCTCCACCCACCCACCTTCCCCTTCACCTGGTCTCACCTATCAACTGCCAGTGTCTCACCTCATCCCCTCTGTCTCCCACCCAGCCAACTTCCCCCTCTCCTGGTCTCACCTATCACCTCCCAGTGATTCACCTCATCCCCTCTGTCCTCCACACAGCCACCTTCTCCCTCACCTGGTTGCACCTATCACCTCCCAGTGACTCACTTCATCCCCTCTGTCTCCCACCCAGCCAACTTCCCGCTCACCTGGTCTCACCTATCACCTCCCAGTGACTCAACTCATCCCATCAGTCCACCACCCAGCCACCATCCCCCTCACCTGGTCTCACCTATCACCTGCCAGTGACTCACCTCATCCCCTCTGTCTCTCACCCAGCCACCTTCCTCCTCACTTGGTCTCACCTATCACCTGCCAGTGATTCACCTCATACCCTCCTCCACCCAGCCACCTTCCCCCTCACCTGTTCTCACCTGTCACCTCCCAGTGACTCAACTCATCCCCTCTGTCCGCCACCCACCCACCTTCCCCCTCACCTGGTCGCACCTATCACCTGCCAGTGACTCAACTCATCCCCTCTGTCTCCCACCCAGCCACATTCCCCCTCACCTGGTCTCACCTATCACCTCCCAGTGACTCACCTCATCCCCACTGTCTCTCACCCAGCCACCTTCCCCCTCACCTGGTCTCACCTATCACCTCCCAGTGATTCACCTCATCCCCTCTTTCCTCCACACAGCCACCTTCTCCCTCACCTGGTTGCACCTATCACCTCCCAGTGACTCACTTCACCCCTCTGTCTGCCACCCAGCCACCTTCCCCCTCACCTGGTCTCACCTATCACCTCCCACTGACTCACCTCATCCCATCAGTCCACCACCCAGCCACCATACCCCTCACCTGGTCTCACCTATCACCTCCCAGTGTCCCACTTCATCCCCTCTGTCTCCCATGCAGCCACCTTCCCCCTCACCTGGTATCACCAATCACCTGCAGTGACTCACCTCATCCCCTCTGTCCTCCACCCACCCACCATCCCCCTCACCTGGTCTCTCCTATCCCCTGCCAGTGACTCACCTCATCCCCTCTGTCCTCCACCCAGCCACCTTCCCCCTCACCTGGTCTCACCTATCACCGGCCAGTGACTCACCTCATCCCCTCTGTCTCCCACCCAGCCACCTTCCTCCTCACCTGGTCTCACCTATCACCTGCTAGTGACTCACCTCATCCCCTCCTCCACCAATCCACCTTCCCCCTCACCTGGTCTCACCTATCACCTGCCAGTGACTCACCTCATCCCCTCCTACACCCAACCACCTTCCCCCTCACCTGGTCTCACCTATCACCTCCCAGTGTCCCACTTCATCCCCTCTGTCTCCCACGCAGCCACCTTCCCCCTCACCTGGTCTCACCTATCACCTGCAGTGACTCACCTCATCCCATCTGTCCTCCACCCAGCCACCATCCCCCTCACCTGGTCTCTCCTATCACCTGCCACTGACTCACCTCATCCCCTCTGTCTCCGACCCATACACATTCCCCCTCAACAGGTCTCACCTCTCACCTGCCAGTGACTCAACATCCCCTCTGTCCTCCACCCACCCACCTTCCCCTTCACCTGGTCTCACCTATCAACTGCCAGTGTCTCACCTCATCCCCTCTGTCTCCCACCCAGCCAACTTCCCCCTCTCCTGGTCTCACCTATCACCTCCCAGTGATTCACCTCATCCCCTCTGTCCTCCACACAGCCACCTTCTCCCTCACCTGGTTGCACCTATCACCTCCCAGTGACTCACTTCATCCCCTCTGTCTCCCACCCAGCCACCTTCCCGCTCACCTGGTCTCACCTATCACCTCCCAGTGACTCACCTCATCCCATCTGTCCACCACCCAGCCACCATCCCCCTCACCTGGTCTCACCTATCACCTGCCAGTGACTCACCTCATCCCCTCTGTCTCTCACCCAGCCACCTTCCTCCTCACTTGGTCTCACCTATCACCTGCCAGTGATTCACCTCATACCCTGCTCCACCCAGCCACCTTCCCCCTCACCTGTTCTCACCTGTCACCTCCCAGTGACTCACCTCATCCCCTCTGTCCGCCACCCACCCACCTTCCCCCTCACCTGGTCGCACCTATCACCTGCCAGTGACTCAACTCATCCCCTCTGTCTCCCACCCAGCCACATTCCCCCTCACCTGGTCTCACCTATCACCTCCCAGTGACTCACCTCATCCCCACTGTCTCTCACCCAGCCACCTTCCCCCTCACCTGGTCTCACCTATCACCTCCCAGTGATTCACCTCATCCCCTCTGTCCTCCACACAGCCACCTTCTCCCTCACCTGGTTGCACCTATCACCTCCCAGTGACTCACTTCATCCCCTCTGTCTGCCACCCAGCCACCTTCCCCCTCACCTGGTCTCACCTATCACCTCC
Organism: Hemitrygon akajei; assembly: GCF_048418815.1. NCBI lineage: Eukaryota > Metazoa > Chordata > Chondrichthyes > Myliobatiformes > Dasyatidae > Hemitrygon > Hemitrygon akajei. The sequence continues at coordinate 10,618,050 of NC_133140.1, forward strand.
CAGTGACTCACCTCATCCCATCAGTCCACCACCCAGCCACCATACCCCTCACCTGGTCTCACCTATCACCTGGCAGTGACTCACCTCATCCCCTCTGTCTCTCACCCAGCCACCTTCCTCCTCACTTGGTCTCACCTGTCACCTCCCAGTAACTCACCTCATCCCCTCTGTCCGCCACCCACCCACCTTCCCCCTCACCTGGTCGCACATATCACCTGCCAGTGACTCAACTCATCCCCTCTGTCTCCCACCCAGCCACATTCCCCCTCACCTGTTCTCACCTGTCACCTCCCAGTGACTCACCTCATCCCCTCTGTCCTCCACCCACCCACCTTTGCCCTCACCTGGTCTCACCTATCACCTCCCAGTGACTCACCTCATCCCCACTGTCTCTCACCCAGCCACCTTCCCCCACACCTGGTCTCACCTATCACCTCCCAGTAATTCACCTCATCCCCTCTGTCCACACAGCCACCTTCTCCCTCACCTGGTTGCACCTATCACCTCCCAGTGACTCACTTCATCCCCTCTGTCTGCCACCCAGCCACCTTCCCCCTCACCTGGTCTCACCTATCACCTCCCAGTGACTCACCTCATCCCATCAGTCCACCACCCAGCCACCATCCCCCTCACCTGGTCTCACCTATCACCTGCCAGTGACTCACCTCATCCCCTCTGTCTCTCACCCAGCCACCTTCCTCCTCACTTGGTCTCACCTGTCACCTCCCAGTAACTCACCTCATCCCCTCTGTCCGCCACCCACCCACCTACCCCCTCACCTGGTCGCACCTATCACCTGCCAGTGACTCAACTCATCCCCTCTGTCTCCCAACCAGCCACATTCCCCCTCACCTGTTCTCAACTGTCACCTCCCAGTGACTCACCTCATCCCCTCTGTCCTCCACCCACCCACCTTTGCCCTCACCTGGTCTCACCTATCACCTGCCAGTGACACACCTCATCCCCTCTGTCTCCCACCCAGCCAACTTCCCCCTCACCTGGTCTCAGCTATCACCTCCCAGTGACTCACCTCATCCCCACTGTCTCCCACACAGCCACCTTCCTCCTCACCTGGTCTCACCTATCACCTCCCAGTGACTCAGCACATCCCTTCCCCCACCCATCCACCTTCCCCCTCACCGGGTCTCACATATCACATGCAGTGACTCACCTCATCCCATCTGGCCACCACCCAGCCACCATCCCCCTCACCTGGTCTCACCTATCACCTGCCAGTGACTCACCTCATCCCCTCTGTCTCTCACCCAGCCACCTTCCTCCTCACTTGGTCTCACCTATCACCTGCCAGTGATTCACCTCATACCCTCCTCCACCCAGCCACCTTCCCCCTCACCTGTTCTCACCTGTCACCTCCCAGTGACTCACCTCATCCCCTCTGTCCGCCACCCACCAACCTTCCCCCTCACCTGGTTGCACCTATCACCTGCCAGTGACTCAACTCATCCCCTCTGTCTCCCACCCTGCCACATTCCCTGTCACCTGGTCTCACCTATCACCTCCCAGTGACTCACCTCATCCCCACTGTCTCTCACCCAGCCACCTTCCCCCTCACCTGGTCTCACCTATCACCTCCCAGTGATTCACCTCATCCCCTCTGTCCTCCACACAGCCACCTTCTCCCTCACCTGGTTGCACCTATCACCTCCCAGTGACTCACTTCATCCCCTCTGTCTGCCACCCAGCCACCTTCCCCCTCACCTGGTCTCACCTATCACCTCCCAGTGACTCACCTCATCCCATCAGTCCACCACCCAGCCACCATACCCCTCACCTGGTCTCACCTATCACCTCCCTGTGTCCCACTTCATCCCCTCTGTCTCCCATGCAGCCACCTTCCCCCTCACCTGGTCTCACCAATCACCTGCAGTGACTCACCTCATCCCCTCTGTCCTCCACCCACCCACCATCCCCCTCACCTGGTCTCTCCTATCCCCTGCCAGTGTCTCACCTCATCCCCTCTGTCCTCCACCCAGCCACCTTCCCCCTCACCTGGTCTCACCTATCACCTGCCAGTGACTCACCTCATCCCCTCTGCCTCCCACCCAGACAACTTCCCCCTCACCTGGTCTCACCTATCACCTGCCAGTGATTCACCTCATACCCTCCTCCACCCAGCCGCCTTCCCCCTCACCTGTTCTCACCTGTCACCTCCCAGTGACTCAACTCATCCCCTCTGTCTCTCACCCAGCCACCTTCCCCCTCACCTGGTCTCACCTATCACCTCCCAGTGACTCACCTCATCCCCACTGTCTCTCACCCAGCCACCTTCCCCCTCACCTGGTCTCACCTATCACCTCCCAGTGATTCACCTCATCCCCTCTGTCCTCCACACAGCCACCTTCTCCCTCACCTGGTTGCACCTATCACCGCCCAGTGACACACTTCATCCCCTCTGTCTGCCACCCAGCCACCTTCCCCTTCACCTGGTCTCACCTATCACCTCCCAGTGACTCACCTCATCCCATCAGTCCACCACCCAGCCACCATCCCCCTCACCTGGTCTCACCTATCACCTGCCAGTGACTCACCTCATCCCCTCTGTCTATCACCCAGCCACCTTCCTCCTCACTTGGTCTAACCTGTCACCTCCCAGTAACTCACCTCATCCCCTCTGTCCGCCACCCACCCACCTTCCCCCTCACCTGGTCTCACCTATCACCTGCCAGTGACTCAACTCATCCCCTCTGTCTCCCACCCCGCCACATTCCCCCTCACCTGTTCTCACCTGTCACCTCCCAGTGACTCACCTCATCCCCTCTGTCCTCCACCCACCCACCTTTGCCCTCACCTGGTCTCACCTATCACCTCCCAGTGACTCACCTCATCCCCACTGTCTCTCACCCAGCCACCTTCCCCCTCACCTGGTCTCACCTATCAACTCCCAGTGATTCACCTCATACCCTCTGTCCTCCACACAGCCACCTTCTCCCTCACCTGGTTGCACCTATCACCTCCCAGTGACTCACTTCATCCCCTCTGTCTGCCACCCAGCCACCTTCCCCCTCACCTGGTCTCACCTATCACCTCCCAGTGACTCACCTCATCCCATCAGTCCACCACCCAGACACCATCCCCCTCACCTGGTCTCACCTATCACCTGCCAGTGACTCACCTCATCCCCTCTGTCTCTCACCCAGCCACCTTCCTCCTCACTTGGTCTCACCTGTCACCTCCCAGTAACTCACCTCATCCCCGCTGTCCGCCACCCACCCACCTTCCCCCTCACCTGGTCTCACATATTACCTGCCAGTGACTCACCTCATCCCCTCCTCCACCAATCCACCTTCCCCCTCACCTGGTCTCACCTATCACCTGCCAGTGACTCACCTCATCCCCTCTGTCTCCCACCCAGCCACCTTCCTCCTCACCTGGTCTCACCTATCACCTGCAGTGACTCACATCATCCCCTCTGTCCTCCACCCACCCACCATCCCCCTCACCTGGTCTCTCCTATCCCCTGCCAGTGACTCACCTCATCCCCTCTGTCCTCCACCCAGCCACCTTCCCCCTCACCTGGTCTCACCTATCACCTGCCAGTGACTCACCTCATCCCCTCTGTCTCCCACCCAGCCAACTTCCTCCTCACCTGGTCTCACCTATCACCTGCTAGTGACTCACCTCATCCCCTCCTCCACCAATCCACCTTCCCCCTCACCTGGTCTCACCTATCACCTGCCAGTGACTCACCTCATCCCCTCCTCCACCCAACCACCTTCCCCCTCACCTGGTCTCACCTATCACCTCCCAGTGTCCCACTTCATCCCCTCTGTCTCCCACGCAGCCACCTTCCCCCTCACCTGGTCTCACCTATCACCTGCAGTGACTCACCTCATCCCCTCTGTCCTCCACGCAGCCACCTTCCCCCTCACCTGGTCTCACCTATCACCTGCAGTGACTCACCTCATCCCCTCTGTCCTTCACCCAGCCACCATCCCCCTCACCTGGTCTTGTCTATAACCTGCCACTGACTCACCTCATCCCCTCTGTCTCCGACCCATACACATTCCCCCTCAACAGGTCTCACCTCTCACCTGCCAGTGACTCAACATCCCCTCTGTGCTCCACCCACCCACCTTCCCCTTCACCTGGTCTCACCTATCAACTGCCAGTGTCTCACCTCATCCCCTCTGTCTCCCACCCAGCCAACTTCCCCCTCTCCTGGTCTCACCTATCACCTCCCAGTGATTCACCTCATCCCCTCTGTCCTCCACACAGCCACCTTCTCCCTCACCTGGTTGCACCTATCACCTCCCAGTGACTCACTTCATCCCCTCCGTCTCCCACCCAGCCACCGTCCCCCTCACCTGGTCTCACCTATCACCTGCCAGTGACTCACCTCATCCCCTCTGTCTCTCACCCAGCCACCTTCCTCCTCACTTGGTCTCACCTATCACCTGCCAGTGATTCACCTCATACCCTCCTCCACCCAGCCACCTTCCCCCTCACCTGTTCTCACCTGTCACCTCCCAGTGACTCAACTCATCCCCTCTGTCCGCCACCCACCCAACTTCCCCCTCACCTGGTCGCACCTATCACCTGCCAGTGACTCAACTCATCCCCTCTGTCTCCCACCCAGCCACATTCCCCCTCACCTGGTCTCACCTATCACATCCCAGTGACTCACCTCATCCCCACTGTCTCTCACCCAGCCACCTTCCCCCTCACCTGGTCTCACCTATCACCTCCCAGTGATTCACCTCATCCCCTCGTTCCTCCACACAGCCACCTTCTCCCTAACCTGGTTGCACCTATCACATCCCAGTGACTCACCTCATCCCCACTGTCTCTCACCCAGCCACCTTCCCCCTCACCTGGTCTCACCTATCACCTCCCAGTGATTCACCTCATCCCCTCTGTCCTCCACACAGCCACCTTCTCCCTCACCTGGTTGCACCTATCACCTCCCAGTGACTCACTTCATCCCCTCTGTCTGCCACCCAGCCACGTTCCCCCTCACCTGGTCTCACCTATCACCTCCCAGTGACTCACCTCATCCCATCAGTCCACCACCCAGCCACCATCCCCCTCACCTGGTCTCACCTGTCACCTCCCAGTGACTCACCTCATCCCCTCTGTCCTCCACCCACCCACGTTTGCCCTCACCTGGTCTCACCTATCACCTCCCAGTGACTCACCTCAACCCACTGTCTCTAACCCAGCCACCTTCCCCCTCACCTGGTCTCACCTATCACCTCCCAGTGATTCACCTCATCCCCTCTGTCCTCCACCCACCCACCTTCCCCCTCACCTGGTCGCACCTATCACCTGCCAGTGACTCAACTCATCCCCTCTGTCTCCCACCCAGCCACATTCCCCCTCACCTGGTCTCACCTATCACCTCCCAGTGACTCACTTCATCCCCTCTGTCTGCCACCCAGCCACCTTCCCCCTCACCTGGTCTCACCTATCACCTGGCAGTGACTCACCTCAACCCCTCTGTCTCTCACCCAGCCACCTTCCTCCTCACTTGGTCTCACCTGTCACCTCCCAGTAACTCACCTCATCCCCTCTGTCCGCCACCCACCCACCTTCCCCCTCACCTGGTCGCACATATCACCTGCCAATGAATCAACTCATCCCCTCTGTCTCCCACCCAGCCACATTCCCCCTCACCTGTTCTCACCTGTCACCTCCCAGTGACTCACCTCATCCCCTCTGTCCTCCACCCACCCACCATTGCCCTCACCTGGTCTCACCTATCACCTCCCAGTGACTCACCTCATCCCCTCTGTCTCCCACCCAGCCACCTTCCTCCTCACCTGGTCTCACCTATCACCTGCCAGTGATTCACCTCATACCCTCCTCCACCCAGCCGCCTTCCCCCTCACCTGTTCTTACCTGTCACCTCCCAGTGACTCAACTCATCCCCTCTGTCTCTCACCCAGCCACCTTCCCCCTCACCTGGTCTCACCTATCACCTCCCAGTGACTCACCTCATCCCCACTGTCTCTCACCCAGCCACCTTCCCCCTCACCTGGTCTCACCTATCACCTCCCAGTGATTCACCTCATCCCCTCTGTCCTCCACACAGCCACCTTCTCCCTCACCTGGTTGCACCTATCACTGCCCAGTGACACACTTCATCCCCTCTGTCTGCCACCCAGCCACCTTCCCCTTCACCTGGTCTCACCTATCACCTCCCAGTGACTCACCTCATCCCATCAGTCCACCACCCAGCCACCATCCCCCTCACCTGGTCTCACCTATCACCTGCCAGTGACTCACCTCATCCCCTCTGTCTATCACCCAGCCACCTTCCTCCTCACTTGGTCTAACCTGTCACCTCCCAGTAACTCACCTCATCCCCTCTGTCCGCCACCCACCCACCTTCCCCCTCACCTGGTCTCACCTATCACCTGCCAGTGACTCAACTCATCCCCTCTGTCTCCCACCCCGCCACATTCCCCCTCACCTGTTCTCACCTGTCACCTCCCAGTGACTCACCTCATCCCCTCTGTCCTCCACCCACCCACCTTTGCCCTCACCTGGTCTCACCTATCACCTCCCAGTGACTCACCTCATCCCCACTGTCTCTCACCCAGCCACCTTCCCCCTCACCTGATCTCACCTATCAACTCCCAGTGATTCACCTCATCCCCTCTGTCCTCCACACAGCCACCTTCTCCCTCACCTGGTTGCACCTATCACCTCCCAGTGACTCACTTCATCCCCTCTGTCTGCCACCCAGCCACCTTCCCCCTCACCTGGTCTCACCTATCACCTCCCAGTGACTCACCTCATCCCATCAGTCCACCACCCAGCCACCATCCCCCTCACCTGGTCTCACCTATCACCTGCCAGTGACTCACCTCATCCCCTCTGTCTCTCACCCAGCCACCTTCCTCCTCACTTGGTCTCACCTGTCACCTCCCAGTAACTCACCTCATCCCCGCTGTCCGCCACCCACCCACCTTCCCCCTCACCTGGTCTCACATATTACCTGCCAGTGACTCACCTCATCCCCTCCTCCACCAATCCACCTTCCCCCTCACCTGGTCTCACCTATCACCTGCCAGTGACTCACCTCATCCCCTCTGTCTCCCACCCAGCCACCTTCCTCCTCACCTGGTCTCACCTATCACCTGCAGTGACTCACATCATCCCCTCTGTCCTCCACCCACCCACCATCCCCCTCACCTGGTCTCTCCTATCCCCTGCCAGTGACTCACCTCATCCCCTCTGTCCTCCACCCAGCCACCTTCCCCCTCACCTGGTCTCACCTATCACCTGCCAGTGACTCACCTCATCCCCTCTGTCTCCCACCCAGCCAACTTCCTCCTCACCTGGTCTCACCTATCACCTGCTAGTGACTCACCTCATCCCCTCCTCCACCAATCCACCTTCCCCCTCACCTGGTCTCACCTATCACCTGCCAGTGACTCACCTCATCCCCTCCTCCACCCAACCACCTTCCCCCTCACCTGGTCTCACCTATCACCTCCCAGTGTCCCACTTCATCCCCTCTGTCTCCCACGCAGCCACCTTCCCCCTCACCTGGTCTCACCTATCACCTGCAGTGACTCACCTCATCCCCTCTGTCCTCCACGCAGCCACCTTCCCCCTCACCTGGTCTCACCTATCACCTGCAGTGACTCACCTCATCCCCTCTGTCCTCCACCCAGCCACCATCCCCCTCACCTGGTCTTGTCTATAACCTGCCACTGACTCACCTCATCCCCTCTGTCTCCGACCCATACACATTCCCCCTCAACAGGTCTCACCTCTCACCTGCCAGTGACTCAACATCCCCTCTGTCCTCCACCCACCCACCTTCCCCTTCACCTGGTCTCACCTATCAACTGCCAGTGTCTCACCTCATCCCCTCTGTCTCCCACCCAGCCAACTTCCCCCTCTCCTGGTCTCACCTATCACCTCCCAGTGATTCACCTCATCCCCTCTGTCCTCCACACAGCCACCTTCTCCCTCACCTGGTTGCACCTATCACCTCCCAGTGACTCACTTCATCCCCTCTGTCTCCCACCCAGCCAACTTCCCGCTCACCTGGTCTCACCTATCACCTCCCAGTGACTCAACTCATCCCATCAGTCCACCACCCAGCCACCATCCCCCTCACCTGGTCTCACCTATCACCTGCCAGTGACTCACCTCATCCCCTCTGTCTCTCACCCAGCCACCTTCCTCCTCACTTGGTCTCACCTATCACCTGCCAGTGATTCACCTCATACCCTCCTCCACCCAGCCACCTTCCCCCTCACCTGTTCTCACCTGTCACCTCCCAGTGACTCAACTCATCCCCTCTGTCCGCCACCCACCCACCTTCCCCCTCACCTGGTCGCACCTATCACCTGCCAGTGACTCAACTCATCCCCTCTGTCTCCCACCCAGCCACATTCCCCCTCACCTGGTCTCACCTATCACCTCCCAGTGACTCACCTCATCCCCACTGTCTCTCACCCAGCCACCTTCCCCCTCACCTGGTCTCACCTATCACCTCCCAGTGATTCACCTCATCCCCTCTTTCCTCCACACAGCCACCTTCTCCCTCACCTGGTTGCACCTATCACCTCCCAGTGACTCACTTCATCCCCTCTGTCTGCCACCCAGCCACCTTCCCCCTCACCTGGTCTCACCTATCACCTCCCACTGACTCACCTCATCCCATCAGTCCACCACCCAGCCACCATACCCCTCACCTGGTCTCACCTATCACCTCCCAGTGTCCCACTTCATCCCCTCTGTCTCCCATGCAGCCACCTTCCCCCTCACCTGGTATCACCAATCACCTGCAGTGACTCACCTCATCCCCTCTGTCCTCCACCCACCCACCATCCCCCTCACCTGGTCTCTCCTATCCCCTGCCAGTGACTCACCTCATCCCCTCTGTCCTCCACCCAGCCACCTTCCCCCTCACCTGGTCTCACCTATCACCGGCCAGTGACTCACCTCATCCCCTCTGTCTCCCACCCAGCCACCTTCCTCCTCACCTGGTCTCACCTATCACCTGCTAGTGACTCACCTCATCCCCTCCTCCACCAATCCACCTTCCCCCTCACCTGGTCTCACCTATCACCTGCCAGTGACTCACCTCATCCCCTCCTACACCCAACCACCTTCCCCCTCACCTGGTCTCACCTATCACCTCCCAGTGTCCCACTTCATCCCCTCTGTCTCCCACGCAGCCACCTTCCCCCTCACCTGGTCTCACCTATCACCTGCAGTGACTCACCTCATCCCCTCTGTCCTCCACCCAGCCACCATCCCCCTCACCTGGTCTCTCCTATCACCTGCCACTGACTCACCTCATCCCCTCTGTCTCCGACCCATACACATTCCCCCTCAACAGGTCTCACCTCTCACCTGCCAGTGACTCAACATCCCCTCTGTCCTCCACCCACCCACCTTCCCCTTCACCTGGTCTCACCTATCAACTGCCAGTGTCTCACCTCATCCCCTCTGTCTCCCACCCAGCCAACTTCCCCCTCTCCTGGTCTCACCTATCACCTCCCAGTGATTCACCTCATCCCCTCTGTCCTCCACACAGCCACCTTCTCCCTCACCTGGTTGCACCTATCACCTCCCAGTGACTCACTTCATCCCCTCTGTCTCCCACCCAGCCACCTTCCCGCTCACCTGGTCTCACCTATCACCTCCCAGTGACTCACCTCATCCCATCTGTCCACCACCCAGCCACCATCCCCCTCACCTGGTCTCACCTATCACCTGCCAGTGACTCACCTCATCCCCTCTGTCTCTCACCCAGCCACCTTCCTCCTCACTTGGTCTCACCTATCACCTGCCAGTGATTCACCTCATACCCTGCTCCACCCAGCCACCTTCCCCCTCACCTGTTCTCACCTGTCACCTCCCAGTGACTCACCTCATCCCCTCTGTCCGCCACCCACCCACCTTCCCCCTCACCTGGTCGCACCTATCACCTGCCAGTGACTCAACTCATCCCCTCTGTCTCCCACCCAGCCACATTCCCCCTCACCTGGTCTCACCTATCACCTCCCAGTGACTCACCTCATCCCCACTGTCTCTCACCCAGCCACCTTCCCCCTCACCTGGTCTCACCTATCACCTCCCAGTGATTCACCTCATCCCCTCTGTCCTCCACACAGCCACCTTCTCCCTCACCTGGTTGCACCTATCACCTCCCAGTGACTCACTTCATCCCCTCTGTCTGCCACCCAGCCACCTTCCCCCTCACCTGGTCTCACCTATCACCTCCCAGTGACTCACCTCATCCCATCAGTCCACCACCCAGCCACCATACCCCTCACCTGGTCTCTCCTATCCCCTGCCAGTGACTCACCTCATCCCCTCTGTCCTCCACCCAGCCACCTTCCCCCTCACCTGGTCTCACCTATCACCTGCCAGTGACTCACCTCATCCCCTCTGTCTCCCACCCAGCCAACTTCCTCCTCACCTGGTCTCACCTATCACCTGCTAGTGACTCACCTCATCCCCTCCTCCACCAATCCACCTTCCCCCTCACCTGGTCTCACCTATCACCTGCCAGTGACTCACCTCATCCCCTCCTCCACCCAACCACCTTCCCCCTCACCTGGTCTCACCTATCACCTCCCAGTGTCCCACTTCATCCCCTCTGTCTCCCACGCAGCCACCTTCCCCCTCACCTGGTCTCACCTATCACCTGCAGTGACTCACCTCATCCCCTCTGTCCTCCACGCAGCCACCTTCCCCCTCACCTGGTCTCACCTATCACCTGCAGTGACTCACCTCATCCCCTCTGTCCTCCACCCAGCCACCATCCCCCTCACCTGGTCTTGTCTATAACCTGCCACTGACTCACCTCATCCCCTCTGTCTCCGACCCATACACATTCCCCCTCAACAGGTCTCACCTCTCACCTGCCAGTGACTCAACATCCCCTCTGTCCTCCACCCACCCACCTTCCCCTTCACCTGGTCTCACCTATCAACTGCCAGTGTCTCACCTCATCCCCTCTGTCTCCCACCCAGCCAACTTCCCCCTCTCCTGGTCTCACCTATCACCTCCCAGTGATTCACCTCATCCCCTCTGTCCTCCACACAGCCACCTTCTCCCTCACCTGGTTGCACCTATCACCTCCCAGTGACTCACTTCATCCCCTCTGTCTCCCACCCAGCCAACTTCCCGCTCACCTGGTCTCACCTATCACCTCCCAGTGACTCAACTCATCCCATCAGTCCACCACCCAGCCACCATCCCCCTCACCTGGTCTCACCTATCACCTGCCAGTGACTCACCTCATCCCCTCTGTCTCTCACCCAGCCACCTTCCTCCTCACTTGGTCTCACCTATCACCTGCCAGTGATTCACCTCATACCCTCCTCCACCCAGCCACCTTCCCCCTCACCTGTTCTCACCTGTCACCTCCCAGTGACTCAACTCATCCCCTCTGTCCGCCACCCACCCACCTTCCCCCTCACCTGGTCGCACCTATCACCTGCCAGTGACTCAACTCATCCCCTCTGTCTCCCACCCAGCCACATTCCCCCTCACCTGGTCTCACCTATCACCTCCCAGTGACTCACCTCATCCCCACTGTCTCTCACCCAGCCACCTTCCCCCTCACCTGGTCTCACCTATCACCTCCCAGTGATTCACCTCATCCCCTCTTTCCTCCACACAGCCACCTTCTCCCTCACCTGGTTGCACCTATCACCTCCCAGTGACTCACTTCATCCCCTCTGTCTGCCACCCAGCCACCTTCCCCCTCACCTGGTCTCACCTATCACCTCCCACTGACTCACCTCATCCCATCAGTCCACCACCCAGCCACCATACCCCTCACCTGGTCTCACCTATCACCTCCCAGTGTCCCACTTCATCCCCTCTGTCTCCCATGCAGCCACCTTCCCCCTCACCTGGTATCACCAATCACCTGCAGTGACTCACCTCATCCCCTCTGTCCTCCACCCACCCACCATCCCCCTCACCTGGTCTCTCCTATCCCCTGCCAGTGACTCACCTCATCCCCTCTGTCCTCCACCCAGCCACCTTCCCCCTCACCTGGTCTCACCTATCACCGGCCAGTGACTCACCTCATCCCCTCTGTCTCCCACCCAGCCACCTTCCTCCTCACCTGGTCTCACCTATCACCTGCTAGTGACTCACCTCATCCCCTCCTCCACCAATCCACCTTCCCCCTCACCTGGTCTCACCTATCACCTGCCAGTGACTCACCTCATCCCCTCCTACACCCAACCACCTTCCCCCTCACCTGGTCTCACCTATCACCTCCCAGTGTCCCACTTCATCCCCTCTGTCTCCCACGCAGCCACCTTCCCCCTCACCTGGTCTCACCTATCACCTGCAGTGACTCACCTCATCCCCTCTGTCCTCCACCCAGCCACCATCCCCCTCACCTGGTCTCTCCTATCACCTGCCACTGACTCACCTCATCCCCTCTGTCTCCGACCCATACACATTCCCCCTCAACAGGTCTCACCTCTCACCTGCCAGTGACTCAACATCCCCTCTGTCCTCCACCCACCCACCTTCCCCTTCACCTGGTCTCACCTATCAACTGCCAGTGTCTCACCTCATCCCCTCTGTCTCCCACCCAGCCAACTTCCCCCTCTCCTGGTCTCACCTATCACCTCCCAGTGATTCACCTCATCCCCTCTGTCCTCCACACAGCCACCTTCTCCCTCACCTGGTTGCACCTATCACCTCCCAGTGACTCACTTCATCCCCTCTGTCTCCCACCCAGCCACCTTCCCGCTCACCTGGTCTCACCTATCACCTCCCAGTGACTCACCTCATCCCATCTGTCCACCACCCAGCCACCATCCCCCTCACCTGGTCTCACCTATCACCTGCCAGTGACTCACCTCATCCCCTCTGTCTCTCACCCAGCCACCTTCCTCCTCACTTGGTCTCACCTATCACCTGCCAGTGATTCACCTCATACCCTGCTCCACCCAGCCACCTTCCCCCTCACCTGTTCTCACCTGTCACCTCCCAGTGACTCACCTCATCCCCTCTGTCCGCCACCCACCCACCTTCCCCCTCACCTGGTCGCACCTATCACCTGCCAGTGACTCAACTCATCCCCTCTGTCTCCCACCCAGCCACATTCCCCCTCACCTGGTCTCACCTATCACCTCCCAGTGACTCACCTCATCCCCACTGTCTCTCACCCAGCCACCTTCCCCCTCACCTGGTCTCACCTATCACCTCCCAGTGATTCACCTCATCCCCTCTGTCCTCCACACAGCCACCTTCTCCCTCACCTGGTTGCACCTATCACCTCCCAGTGACTCACTTCATCCCCTCTGTCTGCCACCCAGCCACCTTCCCCCTCACCTGGTCTCACCTATCACCTCCCAGTGACTCACCTCATCCCATCAGTCCACCACCCAGCCACCATACCCCTCACCTGGTCTCACCTATCACCTGGCAGTGACTCACCTCATCCCCTCTGTCTCTCACCCAGCCACCTTCCTCCTCACTTGGTCTCACCTGTCACCTCCCAGTAACTCACCTCATCCCCTCTGTCCGCCACCCACCCACCTTCCCCCTCACCTGGTCGCACATATCACCTGCCAGTGACTCAACTCATCCCCTCTGTCTCCCACCCAGCCACATTCCCCCTCACCTGTTCTCACCTGTCACCTCCCAGTGACTCACCTCATCCCCTCTGTCCTCCACCCACCCACCTTTGCCCTCACCTGGTCTCACCTATCACCTCCCAGTGACTCACCTCATCCCCACTGTCTCTCACCCAGCCACCTTCCCCCACACCTGGTCTCACCTATCACCTCCCAGTAATTCACCTCATCCCCTCTGTCCACACAGCCACCTTCTCCCTCACCTGGTTGCACCTATCACCTCCCAGTGACTCACTTCATCCCCTCTGTCTGCCACCCAGCCACCTTCCCCCTCACCTGGTCTCACCTATCACCTCCCAGTGACTCACCTCATCCCATCAGTCCACCACCCAGCCACCATCCCCCTCACCTGGTCTCACCTATCACCTGCCAGTGACTCACCTCATCCCCTCTGTCTCTCACCCAGCCACCTTCCTCCTCACTTGGTCTCACCTGTCACCTCCCAGTAACTCACCTCATCCCCTCTGTCCGCCACCCACCCACCTACCCCCTCACCTGGTCGCACCTATCACCTGCCAGTGACTCAACTCATCCCCTCTGTCTCCCACCCAGCCACATTCCCCCTCACCTGTTCTCACCTGTCACCTCCCAGTGACTCACCTCATCCCCTCTGTCCTCCACCCACCCACCTTTGCCCTCACCTGGTCTCACCTATCACCTGCCAGTGACACACCTCATCCCCTCTGTCTCCCACCCAGCCAACTTCCCCCTCACCTGGTCTCAGCTATCACCTCCCAGTGACTCACCTCATTCCCACTGTCTCCCACGCAGCCACCTTCCCCCTCACCGGGTCTCACATATCACATGCAGTGACTCACCTCATCCCCACTGTCTCCCACACAGCCACCTTCCTCCTCACCTGGTCTCACCTATCACCTCCCAGTGACTCAGCACATCCCTTCCCCCACCCATCCACCTTCCCCCTCACCGGGTCTCACATATCACATGCAGTGACTCACCTCATCCCATCTGTCCACCACCCAGCCACCATCCCCCTCACCTGGTCTCACCTATCACCTGCCAGTGACTCACCTCATCCCCTCTGTCTCTCACCCAGCCACCTTCCTCCTCACTTGGTCTCACCTATCACCTGCCAGTGATTCACCTCATACCCTCCTCCACCCAGCCACCTTCCCCCTCACCTGTTCTCACCTGTCACCTCCCAGTGACTCACCTCATCCCCTCTGTCCGCCACCCACCCACCTTCCCCCTCACCTGGTTGCACCTATCACCTGCCAGTGACTCAACTCATCCCCTCTGTCTCCCACCCAGCCACATTCCCTGTCACCTGGTCTCACCTATCACCTCCCAGTGACTCACCTCATCCCCACTGTCTCTCACCCAGCCACCTTCCCCCTCACCTGGTCTCACCTATCACCTCCCAGTGATTCACCTCATCCCCTCTGTCCTCCACACAGCCACCTTCCCCCTCACCTGGTCTCACCTATCACCTCCCAGTGACTCACCTCATCCCATCAGTCCACCACCCAGCCACCATACCCCTCACCTGGTCTCACCTATCACCTCCCTGTGTCCCACTTCATCCCCTCTGTCTCCCATGCAGCCACCTTCCCCCTCACCTGGTCTCACCAATCACCTGCAGTGACTCACCTCATCCCCTCTGTCCTCCACCCACCCACCATCCCCCTCACCTGGTCTCTCCTATCCCCTGCCAGTGTCTCACCTCATCCCCTCTGTCCTCCACCCAGCCACCTTCCCCCTCACCTGGTCTCACCTATCACCTGCCAGTGACTCACCTCATCCCCTCTGTCTCCCACCCAGCCACCTTCCTCCTCACCTGGTCTCACCTATCACCTGCTAGTGACTCACCTCATCCCCTCCTCCACCAATCCACCTTCCCCCTCACCTGGTCTCACCTATCACCTGCCAGTGACTCAGCTCATCCCCTCTGTCTCCCACCCAGCCAACTTCCCCCTCTCCTGGTCTCACCTATCACCTCACAGTGATTCACCTCATCCCCTCTGTCCTCCACACAGCCACCTTCTCCCTCACCTGGTTGCACCTATCACCTCCCAGTGACTCACTTCATCCCCTCTGTCTCCCACCCAGCCACCTTCCCGCTCACCTGGTCTCACCTATCACCTCCCAGTGACTCACCTCATCCCCTCTGTCTCCCACCCAGCCACCTTCCCCCTCACCTGGTCTCAGCTATCACCTGCCAGTGACTCACCTCATCCCCTCCTCCACCCAACCACCTTCCCCCTCACCTGGTCTCACCTATCACCTCCCAGTGTCCCACTTCATCCCCTCTGTCTCCCACGCAGCCACCTTCCCCCTCACCTGGTCTCACCTATCACCTGCAGTGACTCACCTCATCCCCTCTGTCCTCCACGCAGCCACCTTCTCCATCACCTGGTCTCACCTATCACCTGCAGTGACTCACCTCATCCCCTCTGTCCTCCACCCAGCCACCATCCCCCTCACCTGGTCTCTCCTATCACCTGCCACTGACTCACCTCATCCCCTCTGTCTCCGACCCATACACATTCCCCCTCAACAGGTCTCACCTCTCACCTGCCAGTGACTCAACATCCCCTCTGTCCTCCACCCACCCACCTTCCCCTTCACCTGGTCTCACCTATCAACTGCCAGTGTCTCACCTCATCCCCTCTGTCCTCCACACAGCCACCTTCTGCCTCACCTGGCTGCACCTATCACCTCCCAGTGACTCACTTCATCCCCTCTGTCTCCCACCCAGCCACCTTCCCGCTCACCTGGTCTCACCTATCACCTCCCAGTGACTCACCTCATCCCATCTGTCCACCACCCAGCCACCATCCCCCTCACCTGGTCTCACCTATCACCTGCCAGTGACTCACCTCATCCCCTCTGTCTCTCACCCAGCCACCTTCCTCCTCACTTGGTCTCACCTATCACCTGCCAGTGATTCACCTCATACCCTCCTCCACCCAGCCACCTTCCCCCTCACCTGTTCTCACCTGTCACCTCCCAGTGACTCACCTCATCCCCTCTGTCTGCCACCCAGCCACCTTCCCCCTCACCTGGTCTCACCTATCACCTGGCAGTGACTCACCTCAACCCCTCTGTCTCTCACCCAGCCACCTTCCCCCTCACCTGGTCTCACCTATCACCTGGCAGTGACTCACCTCAACCCCTCTGTCCGCCACCCACCCACCTTCCCCCTCACCTGGTCGCACCTATCACCTGCCAGTGACTCAACTCATCCCCTCTGTCTCCCACCCAGCCACATTCCCCCTCACCTGGTCTCACCTATCACCTCCCAGTGACTCACTTCATCCCCTCTGTCTGCCACCCAGCCACCTTCCCCCTCACCTGGTCTCACCTATCACCTGGCAGTGACTCACCTCAACCCCTCTGTCTCTCACCCAGCCACCTTCCTCCTCACTTGGTCTCACCTGTCACCTCCCAGTAACTCACCTCATCCCCTCTGTCCGCCACCCACCCACCTACCCCCTCACCTGGTCTCACATATCACCTGCCAATGAATCAACTCATCCCCTCTGTCTCCCACCCAGCCACATTCCCCCTCACCTGTTCTCACCTGTCACCTCCCAGTGACTCACCTCATCCCCTCTGTCCTCCACCCACCCACCTTTGCCCTCACCTGGTCTCACCTATCACCTCCCAGTGACTCACCTCATCCCCACTGTCTCTCACCCAGCCACCTTCCCCCTCACCTGTTCTCACCTATCACCTCCCAGTGATTCACCTCATCCCCTCTGTCCTCCACACAGCCACCTTCTCCCTCACCTGGTTGCACCTATCACCTCCCAGTGACTCACTTCATCCCCTCTGTCTGCCACCCAGCCACCTTCCTCCTCACTTGGTCTCACCTGTCACCTCCCAGTAACTCACCTCATCCCCTCTGTCCGCCACCCACCCACCTACCCCCTCACCTGGTCGCACCTATCACCTGCCAGTGACTCAACTCATCCCCTCTGTCCTCCAAGCAGCCACCTTCCCCCTCACCTGGTCTCACCTATCACCTGCAGTGACTCACCTCATCCCCTCTGTCTCCCACCCAGCCACATTCCCCCTCACCTATTCTCACCTGTCACCTCCCAGTGACTCACCTCATCCCCTCTGTCCTCCACCCACCCACCTTTGCCCTCACCTGGTCTCACCTATCACCTGCCTGTGACACACCTCATCCCCTCTGTCTCCCACCCAGCCAACTTCCCCCTCACCTGGTCTCACCTACCACCTCCCAGTGACTCACCTCATCCCCTCTGTCCTCCACCCAGCCACCTTCCCCCTCACCTGGTCTCACCTATCACCTGACAGTGACTCACCTCATCCCCTCTGTCTCCCACCCAGCCACCTTCCTCCTCACCTGGTCTCACCTATCACCTGCCAGTGACTCACCTCATCCCCTCTGTCCTCCACCCAGCCCCCATCCCCCTCACCTGGTCTCACTTATCTGCTCCCCGTGTCTCACCTCATCCCCTCTGTCTCCCACCCAGCCACCTTCCCCCTCACCAGGTCTCACCTATCACCTGCCACTGATTCACCTCATCCCCTCTGTCTCCGACCCATACACATTCCCCCTCAACTGGTCTCACCTCTCATCTGCCAGTGACTCAACTCATCCCCTCTGTCCTCCACACAGCCACCTTCCCCCTCACCTGGCCTCACCTATCAGCTCCCAGTGTCTCACTTCATCTCCTCTGTCCTCCACCCACTCACCTTCCCCTTCACCTGGTCTCACCTATCACCTGCCAGTGACTCACCTCATCCCCTCTGTCCTCCACACAGCCACCTTCCCCCTCACCTGGTTGCACCTATCACCTCCCAGTGACTCACTTCATCCCCTCTGTCTCCTACCCAGCCACCTTCCCCCTCACCTGGTCTCACATATTACCTGCCAGTGACTCACCTCATCCCCTCCTCCACCAATCCACCTTCCCCCTCACCTGGTCTCACCTATCACCTGCCAGCGACTCACCTCATCCCATCCTCCACCCAACCACCTTCCCCCTCACCTGGTCTCACCTATCACCTCCCAGTGTCCCACTTCATCCCCGCTGTCTCCCACGCAGCCACCTTCCCCCTCACCTGGTCTCACCTATCACCTGCAGTGACTCACCTCGACCCCTCTGTCCTCCATGCAGCCACCTTCCCCCTCACCTGGTCTCACCTATCACCTGCCAGTGACCCACCTCATCCCCTCTGTCTCCCACCCAGCCAACTTCCCCCTCACCTGGTCTGACCTATCCCCTCCCAGTGTCTCACCTCATCCCCTCTGTCTCCCACCCAGCCACCTTCATCTCACCTGGTCTCACCTATCACCTCCCAGTGTCTCACCTCATCCCCTCTGTCTCCCACCCAGCCAGCTTCACCTCACCTGGTCTCACCTATCACCACCCCGTGTCTCACCTCAACCCCTCTGTCCTCCACACAGCCACCTTCCCGCTCACCTGGTCTCACCTATCACCTGCCACTGACTCACCTGATCCCCTCTATCTCCGACCCATACACATTCCCCTTCACCTGGTCTCACCTATCACCTGCCAGTGACTCACCTCATCCCCTCTGTCCTCCACCCAGCCACCTTCCCCCTCACCTGGTCTCACCTATCACCTGCCAGTAACTCACCTCATCCCCTCTGTCTCCCACCCAGCCAACTTCCCCCTCTCCTGGTCTCACCTATCACCTCCCAGTGTCTCACCTCATCCCCTCTGTCCTCCACACAGCCACCTTCCCCCTCACCTGGTCTCACCTATCAGCTCCCAGTGTCTCACCGCATCCTTTCTGTCTCCCACTCAGCCACATTCCCCCTCACCTGATCTCAGCTATCACCTGCCAGTGACACACCTCATCCCCTCTGTCTCCCACCCAGCCACATTCCCGCTCACCTGGTCTCACCTATCACCTGCCACTGACTCACCTGATCCCCTCTATCTCCGACCCATACACATTCCCCTTCACCTGGTCTCACCTATCACCTGCCAGTGACTCACCTCATCCCCTCTGTCCTCCACCCAGCCACCTTCCCCCTCACCTGGTCTCACCTATCACCTGCCAGTAACTCACCTCATCCCCTCTGTCTCCCACCCAGCCAACTTCCCCCTCTCCTGGTCTCACCTATCACCTCCCAGTGTCTCACCTCATCCCCTCTGTCTCCCACCCAGCCAACATCCCCCTCACCTGGTCTCAGCTATCACCTCCCAGTGACTCACCTCATTCCCACTGTCTCCCACGCAGCCACCTTCCCCCTCACCGGGTCTCACATATCACATGCAGTGACTCACCTCATCCCCACTGTCTCCCACACAGCCACCTTCCCCCTCACCGGGTCTCACATATCACATGCAGTGACTCACCTCATCCCATCTGTCCACCACCCAGCCACCATCCCCCTCACCTGGTCTCACCTATCACCTGCCAGTGACTCACCTCATCCCCTCTGTCTCTCACCCAGCCACCTTCCTCCTCACTTGGTCTCACCTATCACCTCCCAGTAACTCACCTCATCCCCTCCTCCACCCAGCCACCTTCCCCCTCACCTGTTCTCACCTGTCACCTCCCAGTGACTCACCTCATCCCCTCTGTCCGCCACCCACCCACCTTCCCCCTCACCTGGTCGCACCTATCACCTGCCAGTGACTCAACCCATCCCCTCTGTCTCCCACCCAGCCACATTCCCTCTCACCTGGTCTCACCTATCACCTCCCAGTGACTCACCTCATCCCCACTGTCTCTCACCCAGCCACCTTCCCCCTCACCTGGTCTCACCTATCACCTCCCAGTGATTCACCTCATCCCCTCTGTCCTCCACACAGCCACCTTCTCCCTCACCTGGTTGCACCTATCACCTCCCAGTGACTCACTTCATCCCCTCTGTCTGCCACCCAGCCACCTTCCCCCTCACCTGGTCTCACCTATCACCTCCCAGTGACTCACCTCATCCCATCAGTCCACCACCCAGCCACCATACCCCTCACCTGGTCTCACCTATCACCTCCCAGTGTCCCACTTCATCCCCTCTGTCTCCCATGCAGCCACCTTCCCCCCTCACCTGGTCTCACCAATCACCTGCAGTGACTCACCTCATCCCCTCTGTCCTCCACCCACCCACCATCCCCCTCACCTGGTCTCTCCTATCCCCTGCCAGTGTCGCACCTCATCCCCTCTGTCCTCCACCCAGCCACCTTCCCCCTCACCTGGTCTCACCTATCACCTGCCAGTGACTCACCTCATCCCCTCTGTCTCCCACCCAGCCACCTTCCTCCTCACCTGGTCTCACCTATCACCTGCTAGTGACTCACCTCATCCCCTCCTCCACCAATCCACCTTCCCCCTCACCTGGTCTCACCTATCACCTCCCAGTGACTCAGCTCATCCCCTCTGTCTCCCACCCAGCCAACTTCCCCCTCTCCTGGTCTCACCTATCACTTCCCAGTGATTCACCTCATCCCCTCTGTCCTCCACACAGCCACCTTCTCCCTCACATGGTTGCACCTATCACCTCCCAGTGACTCACTTCATCCCCTCTGTCTCCCACCCAGCCACCTTCCCGCTCACCTGGTCTCACCTATCACCTCCCAGTGACTCACCTCATCCCATCTGTCCACCACCCACCCACCATCCTCCCCCTCACCTGGTCTCACCTATCACCTCCCAGTGACTCACCTCATCCCATCAGTCCACCACCCAGCCACCTTCCCCCTCACCTGTCTCACCTATCACCTGCCAGTGACTCACCTCATCCCCTCCTACACCCAACCACCTTCCCCCTCACCTGGTCTCACCTATCACCTCCCAGTGTCCCACTTCATCCCCTCTGTCTCCCACGCAGCCACCTTCCCCCTCACCTGGTCTCACCTATCACCTGCAGTGACTCACCTCATCCCCTCTGTCCTCCACGCAGACACCTTCCCCCTCACCTGGTCTCACCTATCACCTGCAGTGACTCACCTCATCCCCTCTGTCCTCCACCCAGCCACCATCCCCCTCACCTGGTCTCTCCTATCACCTGCCACTGACTCACCTCATCCCCTCTGTCTCCGACCATACACATTCCCCCTCAACAGGTCTCACCTCTCACCTGCCAGTGACTCAACATCCCCTCTGTCCTCCACCCACCCACCTTCCCCTTCACCTGGTCTCACCTATCAACTGCCAGTGTCTCACCTCATCCCCTCTGTCCTCCACACAGCCACCTTCTGCCTCACCTGGTTGCACCTATCACCTCCCAGTGACTCACTTCATCCCCTCTGTCTCCCACCCAGCCACCTTCCCGCTCACCTGGTCTCACCTATCACCTCCCAGTGACTCACCTCATCCCATCTGTCCACCACCCAGCCACCATCCCCCTCACCTGGTCTCACCTATCACCTGCCAGTGACTCACCTCATCCCCTCTGTCCTCTCACCCAGCCACCTTCCTCCTCACTTGGTCTCACCTATCACCTGCCAGTGATTCACCTCATACCCTCCTCCACCCAGCCACCTTCCCCCTCACCTGTTCTCACCGATCACCTCCCAGTGACTCACTTCATCCCCTCTGTCTGCCACCCAGCACCTTCCCCCTCACCTGGTCTCACCTATCACCTGGCAGTGACTCACCTCAACCCCTCTGTCTCTCACCCACCCACCATCCCCCTCACCTGGTCGCACCTATCACCTGCCAATGAATCAACTCATCCCCTCTGTCTCCCACCGAGCCACATTCCCCCTCACCTGTTCTCTCCTGTCACCTCCCAGTGACTCACCTCATCCCCTCTGTCCTCCACCCACCCACCTTTGCCCTCACCTGGTCTCACCTATCACCTCCCAGTGACTCACCTCATCCCCACTGTCTCTCACCCAGCCACCTTCCCCCTCACCTGGTCTCACCTATCACCTCCCAGTGATTCACCTCATCCCCTCTGTCCTCCACACAGCCACCTTCTCCCTCACCTGGTTGCACCTATCACCTCCCAGTGACTCACTTCATCCCCTCTGTCTGCCACCCAGCCACCTTCCTCCTCACTTGGTCTCACCTGTCACCTCCCAGTAACTCACCTCATCCCCTCTGTCCGCCACCCACCCACCTACCCCCTCACCTGGTCGCACCTATCACCTGCCAGTGACTCAACTCATCCCCTCTGTATCCCACCCAGCCACATTCCCCCTCACCTGTTCTCACCTGTCACCTCCCAGTGACTCACCACATCCCCTCTGTCCTCCACCCACCCACCTTTGCCCTCACCTGGTCTCACCTATCACCTGCCAGTGACACACCTCGTCCCCTCTGTCTCCCACCCAGCCAACTTCCCCCTCACCTGGTCTCAGCTATCACCTCCCAGTGACTCACCTCATTCCCACTGTCTCCCACACAGCCACCTTCCCCCTCACCGGGTCTCACATATCACATGCAGTGACTCACCTCATCCCCTCTGTCCTCCACGCAGCCACCTTCCCCCTCACCTGGTCTCACCTATCACCTGCAGTGACTCACCTCATCCCCTCTGTCCTCCACCCACCCACCTTTGCCCTCACCTGGTCTCACCTATCACCTGCCAGTGACTGAACTCATCCCCTCTGTCTCCCACCCAGCCACATTCCCCCTCACCTATTCTCACCTGTCACCTCCCAGTGTCTCACTTCATCCCCTCTGTCCGCCACCCACCCACCTTCCCCCTCACCTGGTCGCACCTATCACCTGCCAGTGACTGAACTCATCCCCTCTGTCTCCCACCCAGCCACATTCCACCTCACCTATTCTCACCTGTCACCTCCCAGTGACTCACCTCATCCCCTCTGTCCTCCACCCACCCACCTTTGCCCTCACCTGGTCTCACCTATCACCTGCCAGTGACACACCTCATCCCCTCTGTCTCCCACCCAGCCAACTTCCCCCTCTCCTGGTCTCACCTATCACCTGCCAGTGTCTCACCTCATTCCCACTGTCTCCCACCCAGCCACCTTCTCCCTCACCTGGTCTCAGCTATCACCTCCCAGTGACTCACCTCATTCCCACTGTCTCCCACGCAGCCACCTTCCCCCTCACCGGGTCTCACATATCACATGCAGTGACTCACCTCATCCCCACTGTCTCCCACACAGCCACCTTCCCCCTCACCGGGTCTCACATATCACATGCAGTGACTCACCTCATCCCATCTGTCCACCACCCAGCCACCATCCCCCTCACCTGGTCTCACCTATCACCTGCCAGTGACTCACCTCATCCCCTCTGTCTCTCACCCAGCCACCTTCCTCCTCACTTGGTCTCACCTATCACCTCCCAGTAACTCACCTCATCCCCTCCTCCACCCAGCCACCTTCCCCCTCACCTGTTCTCACCTGTCACCTCCCAGTGACTCACCTCATCCCCTCTGTCCGCCACCCACCCACCTTCCCCCTCACCTGGTCGCACCTATCACCTGCCAGTGACTCAACCCATCCCCTCTGTCTCCCACCCAGCCACATTCCCTCTCACCTGGTCTCACCTATCACCTCCCAGTGACTCACCTCACCCCCACTGTCTCTCACCCAGCCACCTTCCCCCTCACCTGGTCTCACCTATCACCTCCCAGTGATTCACCTCATCCCCTCTGTCCTCCACACAGCCACCTTCCCCCTCACCTGGTCTCAGCTATCACCTCCCAGTGACTCACCTCATTCCCACTGTCTCCCACGCAGCCACCTTCCCCCTCACCGGGTCTCACATATCACATGCAGTGACTCACCTCATCCCCACTGTCTCCCACACAGCCACCTTCCTCCTCACCTGGTCTCACCTATCACCTCCCAGTGACTCAGCACATCCCTTCCCCCACCCATCCACCTTCCCCCTCACCGGGTCTCACATATCACATGCAGTGACTCACCTCATCCCATCTGTCCACCACCCAGCCACCATCCCCCTCACCTGGTCTCACCTATCACCTGCCAGTGACTCACCTCATCCCCTCTGTCTCTCACCCAGCCACCTTCCTCCTCACTTGGTCTCACCTATCACCTGCCAGTGATTCACCTCATACCCTCCTCCACCCAGCCACCTTCCCCCTCACCTGTTCTCACCTGTCACCTCCCAGTGACTCACCTCATCCCCTCTGTCCGCCACCCACCCACCTTCCCCCTCACCTGGTTGCACCTATCACCTGCCAGTGACTCAACTCATCCCCTCTGTCTCCCACCCAGCCACATTCCCTGTCACCTGGTCTCACCTATCACCTCCCAGTGACTCACCTCATCCCCACTGTCTCTCACCCAGCCACCTTCCCCCTCACCTGGTCTCACCTATCACCTCCCAGTGATTCACCTCATCCCCTCTGTCCTCCACACAGCCACCTTCCCCCTCACCTGGTCTCACCTATCACCTCCCAGTGACTCACCTCATCCCATCAGTCCACCACCCAGCCACCATACCCCTCACCTGGTCTCACCTATCACCTCCCTGTGTCCCACTTCATCCCCTCTGTCTCCCATGCAGCCACCTTCCCCCTCACCTGGTCTCACCAATCACCTGCAGTGACTCACCTCATCCCCTCTGTCCTCCACCCACCCACCATCCCCCTCACCTGGTCTCTCCTATCCCCTGCCAGTGTCTCACCTCATCCCCTCTGTCCTCCACCCAGCCACCTTCCCCCTCACCTGGTCTCACCTATCACCTGCCAGTGACTCACCTCATCCCCTCTGTCTCCCACCCAGCCACCTTCCTCCTCACCTGGTCTCACCTATCACCTGCTAGTGACTCACCTCATCCCCTCCTCCACCAATCCACCTTCCCCCTCACCTGGTCTCACCTATCACCTGCCAGTGACTCAGCTCATCCCCTCTGTCTCCCACCCAGCCAACTTCCCCCTCTCCTGGTCTCACCTATCACCTCACAGTGATTCACCTCATCCCCTCTGTCCTCCACACAGCCACCTTCTCCCTCACCTGGTTGCACCTATCACCTCCCAGTGACTCACTTCATCCCCTCTGTCTCCCACCCAGCCACCTTCCCGCTCACCTGGTCTCACCTATCACCTCCCAGTGACTCACCTCATCCCCTCTGTCTCCCACCCAGCCACCTTCCCCCTCACCTGGTCTCAGCTATCACCTGCCAGTGACTCACCTCATCCCCTCCTCCACCCAACCACCTTCCCCCTCACCTGGTCTCACCTATCACCTCCCAGTGTCCCACTTCATCCCCTCTGTCTCCCACGCAGCCACCTTCCCCCTCACCTGGTCTCACCTATCACCTGCAGTGACTCACCTCATCCCCTCTGTCCTCCACGCAGCCACCTTCTCCATCACCTGGTCTCACCTATCACCTGCAGTGACTCACCTCATCCCCTCTGTCCTCCACCCAGCCACCATCCCCCTCACCTGGTCTCTCCTATCACCTGCCACTGACTCACCTCATCCCCTCTGTCTCCGACCCATACACATTCCCCCTCAACAGGTCTCACCTCTCACCTGCCAGTGACTCAACATCCCCTCTGTCCTCCACCCACCCACCTTCCCCTTCACCTGGTCTCACCTATCAACTGCCAGTGTCTCACCTCATCCCCTCTGTCCTCCACACAGCCACCTTCTGCCTCACCTGGCTGCACCTATCACCTCCCAGTGACTCACTTCATCCCCTCTGTCTCCCACCCAGCCACCTTCCCGCTCACCTGGTCTCACCTATCACCTCCCAGTGACTCACCTCATCCCATCTGTCCACCACCCAGCCACCATCCCCCTCACCTGGTCTCACCTATCACCTGCCAGTGACTCACCTCATCCCCTCTGTCTCTCACCCAGCCACCTTCCTCCTCACTTGGTCTCACCTATCACCTGCCAGTGATTCACCTCATACCCTCCTCCACCCAGCCACCTTCCCCCTCACCTGTTCTCACCTGTCACCTCCCAGTGACTCACCTCATCCCCTCTGTCTGCCACCCAGCCACCTTCCCCCTCACCTGGTCTCACCTATCACCTGGCAGTGACTCACCTCAACCCCTCTGTCTCTCACCCAGCCACCTTCCCCCTCACCTGGTCTCACCTATCACCTGGCAGTGACTCACCTCAACCCCTCTCTCCGCCACCCACCCACCTTCCCCCTCACCTGGTCGCACCTATCACCTGCCAGTGACTCAACTCATCCCCTCTGTCTCCCACCCAGCCACATTCCCCCTCACCTGGTCTCACCTATCACCTCCCAGTGACTCACTTCATCCCCTCTGTCTGCCACCCAGCCACCTTCCCCCTCACCTGGTCTCACCTATCACCTGGCAGTGACTCACCTCAACCCCTCTGTCTCTCACCCAGCCACCTTCCTCCTCACTTGGTCTCACCTGTCACCTCCCAGTAACTCACCTCATCCCCTCTGTCCGCCACCCACCCACCTACCCCCTCACCTGGTCTCACATATCACCTGCCAATGAATCAACTCATCCCCTCTGTCTCCCACCCAGCCACATTCCCCCTCACCTGTTCTCACCTGTCACCTCCCAGTGACTCACCTCATCCCCTCTGTCCTCCACCCACCCACCTTTGCCCTCACCTGGTCTCACCTATCACCTCCCAGTGACTCACCTCATCCCCACTGTCTCTCACCCAGCCACCTTCCCCCTCACCTGTTCTCACCTATCACCTCCCAGTGATTCACCTCATCCCCTCTGTCCTCCACACAGCCACCTTCTCCCTCACCTGGTTGCACCTATCACCTCCCAGTGACTCACTTCATCCCCTCTGTCTGCCACCCAGCCACCTTCCTCCTCACTTGGTCTCACCTGTCACCTCCCAGTAACTCACCTCATCCCCTCTGTCCGCCACCCACCCACCTACCCCCTCACCTGGTCGCACCTATCACCTGCCAGTGACTCAACTCATCCCCTCTGTCCTCCAAGCAGCCACCTTCCCCCTCACCTGGTCTCACCTATCACCTGCAGTGACTCACCTCATCCCCTCTGTCTCCCACCCAGCCACATTCCCCCTCACCTATTCTCACCTGTCACCTCCCAGTGACTCACCTCATCCCCTCTGTCCTCCACCCACCCACCTTTGCCCTCACCTGGTCTCACCTATCACCTGCCTGTGACACACCTCATCCCCTCTGTCTCCCACCCAGCCAACTTCCCCCTCACCTGGTCTCACCTACCACCTCCCAGTGACTCACCTCATCCCCTCTGTCCTCCACCCAGCCACCTTCCCCCTCACCTGGTCTCACCTATCACCTGACAGTGACTCACCTCATCCCCTCTGTCTCCCACCCAGCCACCTTCCTCCTCACCTGGTCTCACCTATCACCTGCCAGTGACTCACCTCATCCCCTCTGTCCTCCACCCAGCCCCCATCCCCCTCACCTGGTCTCACTTATCTGCTCCCCGTGTCTCACCTCATCCCCTCTGTCTCCCACCCAGCCACCTTCCCCCTCACCAGGTCTCACCTATCACCTGCCACTGATTCACCTCATCCCCTCTGTCTCCGACCCATACACATTCCCCCTCAACTGGTCTCACCTCTCATCTGCCAGTGACTCAACTCATCCCCTCTGTCCTCCACACAGCCACCTTCCCCCTCACCTGGCCTCACCTATCAGCTCCCAGTGTCTCACTTCATCTCCTCTGTCCTCCACCCACTCACCTTCCCCTTCACCTGGTCTCACCTATCACCTGCCAGTGACTCACCTCATCCCCTCTGTCCTCCACACAGCCACCTTCCCCCTCACCTGGTTGCACCTATCACCTCCCAGTGACTCACTTCATCCCCTCTGTCTCCTACCCAGCCACCTTCCCCCTCACCTGGTCTCACATATTACCTGCCAGTGACTCACCTCATCCCCTCCTCCACCAATCCACCTTCCCCCTCACCTGGTCTCACCTATCACCTGCCAGCGACTCACCTCATCCCATCCTCCACCCAACCACCGTCCCCCTCACCTGGTCTCACCTATCACCTCCCAGTGTCCCACTTCATCCCCGCTGTCTCCCACGCAGCCACCTTCCCCCTCACCTGGTCTCACCTATCACCTGCAGTGACTCACCTCGACCCCTCTGTCCTCCATGCAGCCACCTTCCCCCTCACCTGGTCTCACCTATCACCTGCCAGTGACCCACCTCATCCCCTCTGTCTCCCACCCAGCCAACTTCCCCCTCACCTGGTCTGACCTATCCCCTCCCAGTGTCTCACCTCATCCCCTCTGTCTCCCACCCAGCCACCTTCATCTCACCTGGTCTCACCTATCACCTCCCAGTGTCTCACCTCATCCCCTCTGTCTCCCACCCAGCCAGCTTCACCTCACCTGGTCTCACCTATCACCACCCCGTGTCTCACCTCAACCCCTCTGTCCTCCACACAGCCACCTTCCCGCTCACCTGGTCTCACCTATCACCTGCCACTGACTCACCTGATCCCCTCTATCTCCGACCCATACACATTCCCCTTCACCTGGTCTCACCTATCACCTGCCAGTGACTCACCTCATCCCCTCTGTCCTCCACCCAGCCACCTTCCCCCTCACCTGGTCTCACCTATCACCTGCCAGTAACTCACCTCATCCCCTCTGTCTCCCACCCAGCCAACTTCCCCCTCTCCTGGTCTCACCTATCACCTCCCAGTGTCTCACCTCATCCCCTCTGTCCTCCACACAGCCACCTTCCCCCTCACCTGGTCTCACCTATCAGCTCCCAGTGTCTCACCGCATCCTTTCTGTCTCCCACTCAGCCACATTCCCCCTCACCTGATCTCAGCTATCACCTGCCAGTGACACACCTCATCCCCTCTGTCTCCCACCCAGCCACATTCCCGCTCACCTGGTCTCACCTATCACCTGCCACTGACTCACCTGATCCCCTCTATCTCCGACCCATACACATTCCCCTTCACCTGGTCTCACCTATCACCTGCCAGTGACTCACCTCATCCCCTCTGTCCTCCACCCAGCCACCTTCCCCCTCACCTGGTCTCACCTATCACCTGCCAGTAACTCACCTCATCCCCTCTGTCTCCCACCCAGCCAACTTCCCCCTCTCCTGGTCTCACCTATCACCTCCCAGTGTCTCACCTCATCCCCTCTGTCTCCCACCCAGCCAACATCCCCCTCACCTGGTCTCAGCTATCACCTCCCAGTGACTCACCTCATTCCCACTGTCTCCCACGCAGCCACCTTCCCCCTCACCGGGTCTCACATATCACATGCAGTGACTCACCTCATCCCCACTGTCTCCCACACAGCCACCTTCCCCCTCACCGGGTCTCACATATCACATGCAGTGACTCACCTCATCCCATCTGTCCACCACCCAGCCACCATCCCCCTCACCTGGTCTCACCTATCACCTGCCAGTGACTCACCTCATCCCCTCTGTCTCTCACCCAGCCACCTTCCTCCTCACTTGGTCTCACCTATCACCTCCCAGTAACTCACCTCATCCCCTCCTCCACCCAGCCACCTTCCCCCTCACCTGTTCTCACCTGTCACCTCCCAGTGACTCACCTCATCCCCTCTGTCCGCCACCCACCCACCTTCCCCCTCACCTGGTCGCACCTATCACCTGCCAGTGACTCAACCCATCCCCTCTGTCTCCCACCCAGCCACATTCCCTCTCACCTGGTCTCACCTATCACCTCCCAGTGACTCACCTCATCCCCACTGTCTCTCACCCAGCCACCTTCCCCCTCACCTGGTCTCACCTATCACCTCCCAGTGATTCACCTCATCCCCTCTGTCCTCCACACAGCCACCTTCTCCCTCACCTGGTTGCACCTATCACCTCCCAGTGACTCACTTCATCCCCTCTGTCTGCCACCCAGCCACCTTCCCCCTCACCTGGTCTCACCTATCACCTCCCAGTGACTCACCTCATCCCATCAGTCCACCACCCAGCCACCATACCCCTCACCTGGTCTCACCTATCACCTCCCAGTGTCCCACTTCATCCCCTCTGTCTCCCATGCAGCCACCTTCCCCCTCACCTGGTCTCACCAATCACCTGCAGTGACTCACCTCATCCCCTCTGTCCTCCACCCACCCACCATCCCCCTCACCTGGTCTCTCCTATCCCCTGCCAGTGTCGCACCTCATCCCCTCTGTCCTCCACCCAGCCACCTTCCCCCTCACCTGGTCTCACCTATCACCTGCCAGTGACTCACCTCATCCCCTCTGTCTCCCACCCAGCCACCTTCCTCCTCACCTGGTCTCACCTATCACCTGCTAGTGACTCACCTCATCCCCTCCTCCACCAATCCACCTTCCCCCTCACCTGGTCTCACCTATCACCTCCCAGTGACTCAGCTCATCCCCTCTGTCTCCCACCCAGCCAACTTCCCCCTCTCCTGGTCTCACCTATCACTTCCCAGTGATTCACCTCATCCCCTCTGTCCTCCACACAGCCACCTTCTCCCTCACATGGTTGCACCTATCACCTCCCAGTGACTCACTTCATCCCCTCTGTCTCCCACCCAGCCACCTTCCCGCTCACCTGGTCTCACCTATCACCTCCCAGTGACTCACCTCATCCCATCTGTCCACCACCCACCCACCATCCCCCTCACCTGGTCTCACCTATCACCTCCCAGTGACTCACCTCATCCCATCAGTCCACCACCCAGCCACCTTCCCCCTCACCTGGTCTCACCTATCACCTGCCAGTGACTCACCTCATCCCCTCCTACACCCAACCACCTTCCCCCTCACCTGGTCTCACCTATCACCTCCCAGTGTCCCACTTCATCCCCTCTGTCTCCCACGCAGCCACCTTCCCCCTCACCTGGTCTCACCTATCACCTGCAGTGACTCACCTCATCCCCTCTGTCCTCCACGCAGACACCTTCCCCCTCACCTGGTCTCACCTATCACCTGCAGTGACTCACCTCATCCCCTCTGTCCTCCACCCAGCCACCATCCCCCTCACCTGGTCTCTCCTATCACCTGCCACTGACTCACCTCATCCCCTCTGTCTCCGACCCATACACATTCCCCCTCAACAGGTCTCACCTCTCACCTGCCAGTGACTCAACATCCCCTCTGTCCTCCACCCACCCACCTTCCCCTTCACCTGGTCTCACCTATCAACTGCCAGTGTCTCACCTCATCCCCTCTGTCCTCCACACAGCCACCTTCTGCCTCACCTGGTTGCACCTATCACCTCCCAGTGACTCACTTCATCCCCTCTGTCTCCCACCCAGCCACCTTCCCGCTCACCTGGTCTCACCTATCACCTCCCAGTGACTCACCTCATCCCATCTGTCCACCACCCAGCCACCATCCCCCTCACCTGGTCTCACCTATCACCTGCCAGTGACTCACCTCATCCCCTCTGTCTCTCACCCAGCCACCTTCCTCCTCACTTGGTCTCACCTATCACCTGCCAGTGATTCACCTCATACCCTCCTCCACCCAGCCACCTTCCCCCTCACCTGTTCTCACCGATCACCTCCCAGTGACTCACTTCATCCCCTCTGTCTGCCACCCAGCCACCTTCCCCCTCACCTGGTCTCACCTATCACCTGGCAGTGACTCACCTCAACCCCTCTGTCTCTCACCCACCCACCATCCCCCTCACCTGGTCGCACCTATCACCTGCCAATGAATCAACTCATCCCCTCTGTCTCCCACCGAGCCACATTCCCCCTCACCTGTTCTCTCCTGTCACCTCCCAGTGACTCACCTCATCCCCTCTGTCCTCCACCCACCCACCTTTGCCCTCACCTGGTCTCACCTATCACCTCCCAGTGACTCACCTCATCCCCACTGTCTCTCACCCAGCCACCTTCCCCCTCACCTGGTCTCACCTATCACCTCCCAGTGATTCACCTCATCCCCTCTGTCCTCCACACAGCCACCTTCTCCCTCACCTGGTTGCACCTATCACCTCCCAGTGACTCACTTCATCCCCTCTGTCTGCCACCCAGCCACCTTCCTCCTCACTTGGTCTCACCTGTCACCTCCCAGTAACTCACCTCATCCCCTCTGTCCGCCACCCACCCACCTACCCCCTCACCTGGTCGCACCTATCACCTGCCAGTGACTCAACTCATCCCCTCTGTATCCCACCCAGCCACATTCCCCCTCACCTGTTCTCACCTGTCACCTCCCAGTGACTCACCACATCCCCTCTGTCCTCCACCCACCCACCTTTGCCCTCACCTGGTCTCACCTATCACCTGCCAGTGACACACCTCGTCCCCTCTGTCTCCCACCCAGCCAACTTCCCCCTCACCTGGTCTCAGCTATCACCTCCCAGTGACTCACCTCATTCCCACTGTCTCCCACACAGCCACCTTCCCCCTCACCGGGTCTCACATATCACATGCAGTGACTCACCTCATCCCCTCTGTCCTCCACGCAGCCACCTTCCCCCTCACCTGGTCTCACCTATCACCTGCAGTGACTCACCTCATCCCCTCTGTCCTCCACCCACCCACCTTTGCCCTCACCTGGTCTCACCTATCACCTGCCAGTGACTGAACTCATCCCCTCTGTCTCCCACCCAGCCACATTCCCCCTCACCTATTCTCACCTGTCACCTCCCAGTGTCTCACTTCATCCCCTCTGTCCGCCACCCACCCACCTTCCCCCTCACCTGGTCGCACCTATCACCTGCCAGTGACTGAACTCATCCCCTCTGTCTCCCACCCAGCCACATTCCCCCTCACCTATTCTCACCTGTCACCTCCCAGTGACTCACCTCATCCCCTCTGTCCTCCACCCACCCACCTTTGCCCTCACCTGGTCTCACCTATCACCTGCCAGTGACACACCTCATCCCCTCTGTCTCCCACCCAGCCAACTTCCCCCTCTCCTGGTCTCACCTATCACCTGCCAGTGTCTCACCTCATTCCCACTGTCTCCCACCCAGCCACCTTCTCCCTCACCTGGTCTCAGCTATCACCTCCCAGTGACTCACCTCATTCCCACTGTCTCCCACGCAGCCACCTTCCCCCTCACCGGGTCTCACATATCACATGCAGTGACTCACCTCATCCCCACTGTCTCCCACACAGCCACCTTCCCCCTCACCGGGTCTCACATATCACATGCAGTGACTCACCTCATCCCATCTGTCCACCACCCAGCCACCATCCCCCTCACCTGGTCTCACCTATCACCTGCCAGTGACTCACCTCATCCCCTCTGTCTCTCACCCAGCCACCTTCCTCCTCACTTGGTCTCACCTATCACCTCCCAGTAACTCACCTCATCCCCTCCTCCACCCAGCCACCTTCCCCCTCACCTGTTCTCACCTGTCACCTCCCAGTGACTCACCTCATCCCCTCTGTCCGCCACCCACCCACCTTCCCCCTCACCTGGTCGCACCTATCACCTGCCAGTGACTCAACCCATCCCCTCTGTCTCCCACCCAGCCACATTCCCTCTCACCTGGTCTCACCTATCACCTCCCAGTGACTCACCTCACCCCCACTGTCTCTCACCCAGCCACCTTCCCCCTCACCTGGTCTCACCTATCACCTCCCAGTGATTCACCTCATCCCCTCTGTCCTCCACACAGCCACCTTCTCCCTCACCTGGTTGCACCTATCACCTCCCAGTGACTCACTTCATCCCCTCTGTCTGCCACCCAGCCACCTTCCCCCTCACCTGGTCTCACCTATCACCTCCCAGTGACTCACCTCATCCCATCAGTCCACCACCCAGCCACCATCCCCCTCACCTGGTCTCACCTATCACCTGCCAGTGACTCACCTCATCCCCTCTGTCTCTCACCCAGCCAGCTTCCTCCTCACTTGGTCTCACCTGTCACCTCCCAGTAACTCACCTCATCCCCGCTGTCCGCCACCCACCCACCTTCCCCCTCACCTGGTCTCTCCTATCCCCTGCCAGTGTCTCACCTCATCCCCTCTGTCCTCCACCCAGCCACCTTCCCCCTCACCTGGTCTCACCTATCACCTGCCAGTGACTCACCTCATCCCCTCTGTCTCCCACCCAGCCACCTTCCTCCTCACCTGGTCTCACCTATCACCTGCTAGTGACTCACCTCATCCCCTCCTCCACCAATCCACCTTCCCCCTCACCTGGTCTCACCTATCACCTGCCAGTGACTCAGCTCATCCCCTCTGTCTCCCACCCAGCCAACTTCCCCCTCTCCTGGTCTCACCTATCACTTCCCAGTGATTCACCTCATCCCCTCTGTCCTCCACACAGCCACCTTCTCCCTCACCTGGTTGCACCTATCACCTCCCAGTGACTCACTTCATCCCCTCTGTCTCCCACCCAGCCACCTTCCCTCTCACCTGGTCTCACCTATCACCTCCCAGTGACTCACCTCATCCCATCTGTCCACCACCCACCCACCATCCCCCTCACCTGGTCTCACCTATCACCTCCCAGTGACTCACCTCATCCCATCAGTCCACCACCCAGCCACCTTCCCCCTCACCTGGTCTCACCTATCACCTGCCAGTGACTCACCTCATCCCCTCCTCCACCCAACCACCTTCCCCCTCACCTGGTCTCACCTATCACCTCCCAGTGTCCCACTTCATCCCCTCTGTCTCCCACGCAGCCACCTTCCCCCTCACCTGGTCTCACCTATCACCTGCAGTGACTCACCTCATCCCCTCTGTCCTCCACGCAGACACCTTCCCCCTCACCTGGTCTCACCTATCACCTGCAGTGACTCACCTCATCCCCTCTGTCCTCCACCCAGCCACCATCCCCCTCACCTGGTCTCTCCTATCACCTGCCACTGACTCACCTCATCCCCTCTGTCTCCGACCCATACACATTCCCCCTCAACAGGTCTCACCTCTCACCTGCCAGTGACTCAACATCCCCTCTGTCCTCCACCCACCCACCTTCCCCTTCACCTGGTCTCACCTATCAACTGCCAGTGTCTCACCTCATCCCCTCTGTCCTCCACACAGCCACCTTCTGCCTCACCTGGTTGCACCTATCACCTCCCAGTGACTCACTTCATCCCCTCTGTCTCCCACCCAGCCACCTTCCCGCTCACCTGGTCTCACCTATCACCTCCCAGTGACTCACCTCATCCCATCTGTCCACCACCCAGCCACCATCCCCCTCACCTGGTCTCACCTATCACCTGCCAGTGACTCACCTCATCCCCTCTGTCTCTCACCCAGCCACCTTCCTCCTCACTTGGTCTCACCTATCACCTGCCAGTGATTCACCTCATACCCTCCTCCACCCAGCCACCTTCCCCCTCACCTGTTCTCACCGATCACCTCCCAGTGACTCACTTCATCCCCTCTGTCTGCCACCCAGCCACCTTCCCCCTCACCTGGTCTCACCTATCACCTGGCAGTGACTCACCTCAACCCCTCTGTCTCTCACCCACCCACCATCCCCCTCACCTGGTCGCACCTATCACCTGCCAATGAATCAACTCATCCCCTCTGTCTCCCACCCAGCCACATTCCCCCTCACCTGTTCTCTCCTGTCACCTCCCAGTGACTCACCTCATCCCCTCTGTCCTCCACCCACCCACCTTTGCCCTCACCTGGTCTCACCTATCACCTCCCAGTGACTCACCTCATCCCCACTGTCTCTCACCCAGCCACCTTCCCCCTCACCTGGTCTCACCTATCACCTCCCAGTGATTCACCTCATCCCCTCTGTCCTCCACACAGCCACCTTCTCCCTCACCTGGTTGCACCTATCACCTCCCAGTGACTCACTTCATCCCCTCTGTCTGCCACCCAGCCACCTTCCTCCTCACTTGGTCTCACCTGTCACCTCCCAGTAACTCACCTCATCCCCTCTGTCCGCCACCCACCCACCTACCCCCTCACCTGGTCGCACCTATCACCTGCCAGTGACTCAACTCATCCCCTCTGTATCCCACCCAGCCACATTCCCCCTCACCTGTTCTCACCTGTCACCTCCCAGTGACTCACCACATCCCCTCTGTCCTCCACCCACCAACCTTTGCCCTCACCTGGCCTCACCTATCAGCTCCCAGTGTCTCACTTCATCTCCTCTGTCCTCCACCCACTCACCTTCCCCTTCACCTGGTCTCACCTATCACCTGCCAGTGACTCACCTCATCCCCTCTGTCCTCCACACAGCCACCTTCCCCCTCACCTGGTTGCACCTATCACCTCCCAGTGACTCACTTCATCCCCTCTGTCTCCTACCCAGCCACCTTCCCCCTCACCTGGTCTCACATATTACCTGCCAGTGACTCACCTCATCCCCTCCTCCACCAATCCACCTTCCCCCTCACCTGGTCTCACCTATCACCTGCCAGCGACTCACCTCATCCCATCCTCCACCCAACCACCTTCCCCCTCACCTGGTCTCACCTATCACCTCCCAGTGTCCCACTTCATCCCCGCTGTCTCCCACGCAGCCACCTTCCCCCTCACCTGGTCTCACCTATCACCTGCAGTGACTCACCTCGACCCCTCTGTCCTCCATGCAGCCACCTTCCCCCTCACCTGGTCTCACCTATCACCTGCCAGTGACCCACCTCATCCCCTCTGTCTCCCACCCAGCCAACTTCCCCCTCACCTGGTCTGACCTATCCCCTCCCAGTGTCTCACCTCATCCCCTCTGTCTCCCACCCAGCCACCTTCATCTCACCTGGTCTCACCTATCACCTCCCAGTGTCTCACCTCATCCCCTCTGTCTCCCACCCAGCCAGCTTCACCTCACCTGGTCTCACCTATCACCACCCCGTGTCTCACCTCAACCCCTCTGTCCTCCACACAGCCACCTTCCCGCTCACCTGGTCTCACCTATCACCTGCCACTGACTCACCTGATCCCCTCTATCTCCGACCCATACACATTCCCCTTCACCTGGTCTCACCTATCACCTGCCAGTGACTCACCTCATCCCCTCTGTCCTCCACCCAGCCACCTTCCCCCTCACCTGGTCTCACCTATCACCTGCCAGTAACTCACCTCATCCCCTCTGTCTCCCACCCAGCCAACTTCCCCCTCTCCTGGTCTCACCTATCACCTCCCAGTGTCTCACCTCATCCCCTCTGTCCTCCACACAGCCACCTTCCCCCTCACCTGGTCTCACCTATCAGCTCCCAGTGTCTCACCGCATCCTTTCTGTCTCCCACTCAGCCACATTCCCCCTCACCTGATCTCAGCTATCACCTGCCAGTGACACACCTCATCCCCTCTGTCTCCCACCCAGCCACATTCCCGCTCACCTGGTCTCACCTATCACCTGCCACTGACTCACCTGATCCCCTCTATCTCCGACCCATACACATTCCCCTTCACCTGGTCTCACCTATCACCTGCCAGTGACTCACCTCATCCCCTCTGTCCTCCACCCAGCCACCTTCCCCCTCACCTGGTCTCACCTATCACCTGCCAGTAACTCACCTCATCCCCTCTGTCTCCCACCCAGCCAACTTCCCCCTCTCCTGGTCTCACCTATCACCTCCCAGTGTCTCACCTCATCCCCTCTGTCTCCCACCCAGCCAACATCCCCCTCACCTGGTCTCAGCTATCACCTCCCAGTGACTCACCTCATTCCCACTGTCTCCCACGCAGCCACCTTCCCCCTCACCGGGTCTCACATATCACATGCAGTGACTCACCTCATCCCCACTGTCTCCCACACAGCCACCTTCCCCCTCACCGGGTCTCACATATCACATGCAGTGACTCACCTCATCCCATCTGTCCACCACCCAGCCACCATCCCCCTCACCTGGTCTCACCTATCACCTGCCAGTGACTCACCTCATCCCCTCTGTCTCTCACCCAGCCACCTTCCTCCTCACTTGGTCTCACCTATCACCTCCCAGTAACTCACCTCATCCCCTCCTCCACCCAGCCACCTTCCCCCTCACCTGTTCTCACCTGTCACCTCCCAGTGACTCACCTCATCCCCTCTGTCCGCCACCCACCCACCTTCCCCCTCACCTGGTCGCACCTATCACCTGCCAGTGACTCAACCCATCCCCTCTGTCTCCCACCCAGCCACATTCCCTCTCACCTGGTCTCACCTATCACCTCCCAGTGACTCACCTCATCCCCACTGTCTCTCACCCAGCCACCTTCCCCCTCACCTGGTCTCACCTATCACCTCCCAGTGATTCACCTCATCCCCTCTGTCCTCCACACAGCCACCTTCTCCCTCACCTGGTTGCACCTATCACCTCCCAGTGACTCACTTCATCCCCTCTGTCTGCCACCCAGCCACCTTCCCCCTCACCTGGTCTCACCTATCACCTCCCAGTGACTCACCTCATCCCATCAGTCCACCACCCAGCCACCATACCCCTCACCTGGTCTCACCTATCACCTCCCAGTGTCCCACTTCATCCCCTCTGTCTCCCATGCAGCCACCTTCCCCCTCACCTGGTCTCACCAATCACCTGCAGTGACTCACCTCATCCCCTCTGTCCTCCACCCACCCACCATCCCCCTCACCTGGTCTCTCCTATCCCCTGCCAGTGTCGCACCTCATCCCCTCTGTCCTCCACCCAGCCACCTTCCCCCTCACCTGGTCTCACCTATCACCTGCCAGTGACTCACCTCATCCCCTCTGTCTCCCACCCAGCCACCTTCCTCCTCACCTGGTCTCACCTATCACCTGCTAGTGACTCACCTCATCCCCTCCTCCACCAATCCACCTTCCCCCTCACCTGGTCTCACCTATCACCTCCCAGTGACTCAGCTCATCCCCTCTGTCTCCCACCCAGCCAACTTCCCCCTCTCCTGGTCTCACCTATCACTTCCCAGTGATTCACCTCATCCCCTCTGTCCTCCACACAGCCACCTTCTCCCTCACATGGTTGCACCTATCACCTCCCAGTGACTCACTTCATCCCCTCTGTCTCCCACCCAGCCACCTTCCCGCTCACCTGGTCTCACCTATCACCTCCCAGTGACTCACCTCATCCCATCTGTCCACCACCCACCCACCATCCCCCTCACCTGGTCTCACCTATCACCTCCCAGTGACTCACCTCATCCCATCAGTCCACCACCCAGCCACCTTCCCCCTCACCTGGTCTCACCTATCACCTGCCAGTGACTCACCTCATCCCCTCCTACACCCAACCACCTTCCCCCTCACCTGGTCTCACCTATCACCTCCCAGTGTCCCACTTCATCCCCTCTGTCTCCCACGCAGCCACCTTCCCCCTCACCTGGTCTCACCTATCACCTGCAGTGACTCACCTCATCCCCTCTGTCCTCCACGCAGACACCTTCCCCCTCACCTGGTCTCACCTATCACCTGCAGTGACTCACCTCATCCCCTCTGTCCTCCACCCAGCCACCATCCCCCTCACCTGGTCTCTCCTATCACCTGCCACTGACTCACCTCATCCCCTCTGTCTCCGACCCATACACATTCCCCCTCAACAGGTCTCACCTCTCACCTGCCAGTGACTCAACATCCCCTCTGTCCTCCACCCACCCACCTTCCCCTTCACCTGGTCTCACCTATCAACTGCCAGTGTCTCACCTCATC
Source organism: Hemitrygon akajei (assembly GCF_048418815.1). NCBI lineage: Eukaryota > Metazoa > Chordata > Chondrichthyes > Myliobatiformes > Dasyatidae > Hemitrygon > Hemitrygon akajei. Next base: position 10,657,991 of record NC_133140.1, read on the forward strand.
CCCTCTGTCCTCCACACAGCCACCTTCTGCCTCACCTGGTTGCACCTATCACCTCCCAGTGACTCACTTCATCCCCTCTGTCTCCCACCCAGCCACCTTCCCGCTCACCTGGTCTCACCTATCACCTCCCAGTGACTCACCTCATCCCATCTGTCCACCACCCAGCCACCATCCCCCTCACCTGGTCTCACCTATCACCTGCCAGTGACTCACCTCATCCCCTCTGTCTCTCACCCAGCCACCTTCCTCCTCACTTGGTCTCACCTATCACCTGCCAGTGATTCACCTCATACCCTCCTCCACCCAGCCACCTTCCCCCTCACCTGTTCTCACCGATCACCTCCCAGTGACTCACTTCATCCCCTCTGTCTGCCACCCAGCCACCTTCCCCCTCACCTGGTCTCACCTATCACCTGGCAGTGACTCACCTCAACCCCTCTGTCTCTCACCCACCCACCATCCCCCTCACCTGGTCGCACCTATCACCTGCCAATGAATCAACTCATCCCCTCTGTCTCCCACCGAGCCACATTCCCCCTCACCTGTTCTCTCCTGTCACCTCCCAGTGACTCACCTCATCCCCTCTGTCCTCCACCCACCCACCTTTGCCCTCACCTGGTCTCACCTATCACCTCCCAGTGACTCACCTCATCCCCACTGTCTCTCACCCAGCCACCTTCCCCCTCACCTGGTCTCACCTATCACCTCCCAGTGATTCACCTCATCCCCTCTGTCCTCCACACAGCCACCTTCTCCCTCACCTGGTTGCACCTATCACCTCCCAGTGACTCACTTCATCCCCTCTGTCTGCCACCCAGCCACCTTCCTCCTCACTTGGTCTCACCTGTCACCTCCCAGTAACTCACCTCATCCCCTCTGTCCGCCACCCACCCACCTACCCCCTCACCTGGTCGCACCTATCACCTGCCAGTGACTCAACTCATCCCCTCTGTATCCCACCCAGCCACATTCCCCCTCACCTGTTCTCACCTGTCACCTCCCAGTGACTCACCACATCCCCTCTGTCCTCCACCCACCCACCTTTGCCCTCACCTGGTCTCACCTATCACCTGCCAGTGACACACCTCGTCCCCTCTGTCTCCCACCCAGCCAACTTCCCCCTCACCTGGTCTCAGCTATCACCTCCCAGTGACTCACCTCATTCCCACTGTCTCCCACACAGCCACCTTCCCCCTCACCGGGTCTCACATATCACATGCAGTGACTCACCTCATCCCCTCTGTCCTCCACGCAGCCACCTTCCCCCTCACCTGGTCTCACCTATCACCTGCAGTGACTCACCTCATCCCCTCTGTCCTCCACCCACCCACCTTTGCCCTCACCTGGTCTCACCTATCACCTGCCAGTGACTGAACTCATCCCCTCTGTCTCCCACCCAGCCACATTCCCCCTCACCTATTCTCACCTGTCACCTCCCAGTGTCTCACTTCATCCCCTCTGTCCGCCACCCACCCACCTTCCCCCTCACCTGGTCGCACCTATCACCTGCCAGTGACTGAACTCATCCCCTCTGTCTCCCACCCAGCCACATTCCCCCTCACCTATTCTCACCTGTCACCTCCCAGTGACTCACCTCATCCCCTCTGTCCTCCACCCACCCACCTTTGCCCTCACCTGGTCTCACCTATCACCTGCCAGTGACACACCTCATCCCCTCTGTCTCCCACCCAGCCAACTTCCCCCTCTCCTGGTCTCACCTATCACCTGCCAGTGTCTCACCTCATTCCCACTGTCTCCCACCCAGCCACCTTCTCCCTCACCTGGTCTCAGCTATCACCTCCCAGTGACTCACCTCATTCCCACTGTCTCCCACGCAGCCACCTTCCCCCTCACCGGGTCTCACATATCACATGCAGTGACTCACCTCATCCCCACTGTCTCCCACACAGCCACCTTCCCCCTCACCGGGTCTCACATATCACATGCAGTGACTCACCTCATCCCATCTGTCCACCACCCAGCCACCATCCCCCTCACCTGGTCTCACCTATCACCTGCCAGTGACTCACCTCATCCCCTCTGTCTCTCACCCAGCCACCTTCCTCCTCACTTGGTCTCACCTATCACCTCCCAGTAACTCACCTCATCCCCTCCTCCACCCAGCCACCTTCCCCCTCACCTGTTCTCACCTGTCACCTCCCAGTGACTCACCTCATCCCCTCTGTCCGCCACCCACCCACCTTCCCCCTCACCTGGTCGCACCTATCACCTGCCAGTGACTCAACCCATCCCCTCTGTCTCCCACCCAGCCACATTCCCTCTCACCTGGTCTCACCTATCACCTCCCAGTGACTCACCTCACCCCCACTGTCTCTCACCCAGCCACCTTCCCCCTCACCTGGTCTCACCTATCACCTCCCAGTGATTCACCTCATCCCCTCTGTCCTCCACACAGCCACCTTCTCCCTCACCTGGTTGCACCTATCACCTCCCAGTGACTCACTTCATCCCCTCTGTCTGCCACCCAGCCACCTTCCCCCTCACCTGGTCTCACCTATCACCTCCCAGTGACTCACCTCATCCCATCAGTCCACCACCCAGCCACCATCCCCCTCACCTGGTCTCACCTATCACCTGCCAGTGACTCACCTCATCCCCTCTGTCTCTCACCCAGCCAGCTTCCTCCTCACTTGGTCTCACCTGTCACCTCCCAGTAACTCACCTCATCCCCGCTGTCCGCCACCCACCCACCTTCCCCCTCACCTGGTCTCTCCTATCCCCTGCCAGTGTCTCACCTCATCCCCTCTGTCCTCCACCCAGCCACCTTCCCCCTCACCTGGTCTCACCTATCACCTGCCAGTGACTCACCTCATCCCCTCTGTCTCCCACCCAGCCACCTTCCTCCTCACCTGGTCTCACCTATCACCTGCTAGTGACTCACCTCATCCCCTCCTCCACCAATCCACCTTCCCCCTCACCTGGTCTCACCTATCACCTGCCAGTGACTCAGCTCATCCCCTCTGTCTCCCACCCAGCCAACTTCCCCCTCTCCTGGTCTCACCTATCACTTCCCAGTGATTCACCTCATCCCCTCTGTCCTCCACACAGCCACCTTCTCCCTCACCTGGTTGCACCTATCACCTCCCAGTGACTCACTTCATCCCCTCTGTCTCCCACCCAGCCACCTTCCCTCTCACCTGGTCTCACCTATCACCTCCCAGTGACTCACCTCATCCCATCTGTCCACCACCCACCCACCATCCCCCTCACCTGGTCTCACCTATCACCTCCCAGTGACTCACCTCATCCCATCAGTCCACCACCCAGCCACCTTCCCCCTCACCTGGTCTCACCTATCACCTGCCAGTGACTCACCTCATCCCCTCCTCCACCCAACCACCTTCCCCCTCACCTGGTCTCACCTATCACCTCCCAGTGTCCCACTTCATCCCCTCTGTCTCCCACGCAGCCACCTTCCCCCTCACCTGGTCTCACCTATCACCTGCAGTGACTCACCTCATCCCCTCTGTCCTCCACGCAGACACCTTCCCCCTCACCTGGTCTCACCTATCACCTGCAGTGACTCACCTCATCCCCTCTGTCCTCCACCCAGCCACCATCCCCCTCACCTGGTCTCTCCTATCACCTGCCACTGACTCACCTCATCCCCTCTGTCTCCGACCCATACACATTCCCCCTCAACAGGTCTCACCTCTCACCTGCCAGTGACTCAACATCCCCTCTGTCCTCCACCCACCCACCTTCCCCTTCACCTGGTCTCACCTATCAACTGCCAGTGTCTCACCTCATCCCCTCTGTCCTCCACACAGCCACCTTCTGCCTCACCTGGTTGCACCTATCACCTCCCAGTGACTCACTTCATCCCCTCTGTCTCCCACCCAGCCACCTTCCCGCTCACCTGGTCTCACCTATCACCTCCCAGTGACTCACCTCATCCCATCTGTCCACCACCCAGCCACCATCCCCCTCACCTGGTCTCACCTATCACCTGCCAGTGACTCACCTCATCCCCTCTGTCTCTCACCCAGCCACCTTCCTCCTCACTTGGTCTCACCTATCACCTGCCAGTGATTCACCTCATACCCTCCTCCACCCAGCCACCTTCCCCCTCACCTGTTCTCACCGATCACCTCCCAGTGACTCACTTCATCCCCTCTGTCTGCCACCCAGCCACCTTCCCCCTCACCTGGTCTCACCTATCACCTGGCAGTGACTCACCTCAACCCCTCTGTCTCTCACCCACCCACCATCCCCCTCACCTGGTCGCACCTATCACCTGCCAATGAATCAACTCATCCCCTCTGTCTCCCACCCAGCCACATTCCCCCTCACCTGTTCTCTCCTGTCACCTCCCAGTGACTCACCTCATCCCCTCTGTCCTCCACCCACCCACCTTTGCCCTCACCTGGTCTCACCTATCACCTCCCAGTGACTCACCTCATCCCCACTGTCTCTCACCCAGCCACCTTCCCCCTCACCTGGTCTCACCTATCACCTCCCAGTGATTCACCTCATCCCCTCTGTCCTCCACACAGCCACCTTCTCCCTCACCTGGTTGCACCTATCACCTCCCAGTGACTCACTTCATCCCCTCTGTCTGCCACCCAGCCACCTTCCTCCTCACTTGGTCTCACCTGTCACCTCCCAGTAACTCACCTCATCCCCTCTGTCCGCCACCCACCCACCTACCCCCTCACCTGGTCGCACCTATCACCTGCCAGTGACTCAACTCATCCCCTCTGTATCCCACCCAGCCACATTCCCCCTCACCTGTTCTCACCTGTCACCTCCCAGTGACTCACCACATCCCCTCTGTCCTCCACCCACCAACCTTTGCCCTCACCTGGTCTCACCTATCACCTGCCAGTGACACACCTCGTCCCCTCTGTCTCCCACCCAGCCAACTTCCCCCTCACCTGGTCTCAGCTATCACCTCCCAGTGACTCACCTCATTCCCACTGTCTCCCACACAGCCACCTTCCCCCTCACCGGGTCTCACATATCACATGCAGTGACTCACCTCATCCCCTCTGTCCTCCACGCAGCCACCTTCCCCCTCACCTGGTCTCACCTATCACCTGCAGTGACTCACCTCATCCCCTCTGTCCTCCACCCACCCACCTTTGCCCTCACCTGGTCTCACCTATCACCTGCCAGTGACTGAACTCATCCCCTCTGTCTCCCACCCAGCCACATTCCCCCTCACCTATTCTCACCTGTCACCTCCCAGTGTCTCACTTCATCCCCTCTGTCCGCCACCCACCCACCTTCCCCCTCACCTGGTCGCACCTATCACCTGCCAGTGACTGAACTCATCCCCTCTGTCTCCCACCCAGCCACATTCCCCCTCACCTATTCTCACCTGTCACCTCCCAGTGACTCACCTCATCCCCTCTGTCCTCCACCCACCCACCTTTGCCCTCACCTGGTCTCACCTATCACCTGCCAGTGACACACCTCATCCCCTCTGTCTCCCACCCAGCCAACTTCCCCCTCACCTGGTCTCACCTACCACCTCCCAGTGACTCACCTCATCCCCTCTGTCCTCCACCCAGCCACCTTCCCCCTCACCTGGTCTCACCTATCACCTGACAGTGACTCACCTCATCCCCTCTGTCTCCCACCCAGCCACCTTCCTCCTCACCTGGTCTCACCTATCACCTGCCAGTGACTCAACCCATCCCCTCTGTCTCCCACCCAGCCACATTCCCTCTCACCTGGTCTCACCTATCACCTCCCAGTGACTCACCTCATCCCCACTGTCTCTCACCCAGCCACCTTCCCCCTCACCTGGTCTCACCTATCACCTCCCAGTGATTCACCTCATCCCCTCTGTCCTCCACACAGCCACCTTCTCCCTCACCTGGTTGCACCTATCACCTCCCAGTGACTCACTTCATCCCCTCTGTCTCCCACCCAGCCACGTTCCCCCTCACCTGGTCTCACCTATCACCTCCCAGTGACTCACCTCATCCCCACTGTCTCTCACCCAGCCACCTTCCCCCTCACCTGGTCTCACCTATCACCTCCCAGTGATTCACCTCATCCCCTCTGTCCTCCACACAGCCACCTTCTCCCTCACCTGGTTGCACCTATCACCTCCCAGTGACTCACTTCATCCCCTCTGTCTGCCACCCAGCCACCTTCCCCCTCACCTGGTCTCACCTATCACCTCCCAGTGACTCACCTCATCCCATCAGTCCACCACCCAGCCACCATACCCCTCACCTGGTCTCACCTATCACCTCCCAGTGTCCCACTTCATCCCCTCTGTCTCCCATGCAGCCACCTTCCCCCTCACCTGGTCTCACCAATCACCTGCAGTGACTCACCTCATCCCCTCTGTCCTCCACCCACCCACCATCCCCCTCACCTGGTCTCTCCTATCCCCTGCCAGTGTCTCACCTCATCCCCTCTGTCCTCCACCCAGCCACCTTCCCCCTCACCTGGTCTCACCTATCACCTGCCAGTGACTCACCTCATACCCTCTGTCTCCCACCCAGCCACCTTCCTCCTCACCTGGTCTCACCTATCACCTGCTAGTGACTCACCTCATCCCCTCCTCCACCAATCCACCTTCCCCCTCACCTGGTCTCACCTATCACCTGCCAGTGACTCAGCTCATCCCCTCTGTCTCCCACCCAGCCAACTTCCCCCTCTCCTGGTCTCACCTATCACCTCCCAGTGATTCACCTCATCCCCTCTGTCCTCCACACAGCCACCTTCTCCCTCACCTGGTTGCACCTATCACCTCCCAGTGACTCACTTCATCCCCTCTGTCTCCCACCCAGCCACCTTCCCGCTCACCTGGTCTCACCTATCACCTCCCAGTGACTCACCTCATCCCATCTGTCCACCACCCACCCACCATCCCCCTCACCTGGTCTCACCTATCACCTCCCAGTGACACACCTCATCCCATCAGTCCACCACCCAGCCACCTTCCCCCTCACCTGGTCTCACCTATCACCTGCCAGTGACTCACCTCATCCCCTCCTCCACCCAACCACCTTCCCCCTCACCTGGTCTCACCTATCACCTCCCAGTGTCCCACTTCATCCCCTCTGTCTCCCACGCAGCCACCTTCCCCCTCACCTGGTCTCAGCTATCACCTCCCAGTGACTCACCTCATTCCCACTGTCTCCCACGCAGCCACCTTCCCCCTCACCGGGTCTCACATATCACATGCAGTGACTCACCTCATCCCCACTGTCTCCCACACAGCCACCTTCCCCCTCACCGGGTCTCACATATCACATGCAGTGACTCACCTCATCCCATCTGTCCACCACCCAGCCACCATCCCCCTCACCTGGTCTCACCTATCACCTGCCAGTGACTCACCTCATCCCCTCTGTCTCTCACCCAGCCACCTTCCTCCTCACTTGGTCTCACCTATCACCTCCCAGTAACTCACCTCATCCCCTCCTCCACCCAGCCACCTTCCCCCTCACCTGTTCTCACCTGTCACCTCCCAGTGACTCACCTCATCCCCTCTGTCCGCCACCCACCCACCTTCCCCCTCACCTGGTCGCACCTATCACCTGCCAGTGACTCAACCCATCCCCTCTGTCTCCCACCCAGCCACATTCCCTCTCACCTGGTCTCACCTATCACCTCCCAGTGACTCACCTCACCCCCACTGTCTCTCACCCAGCCACCTTCCCCCTCACCTGGTCTCACCTATCACCTCCCAGTGATTCACCTCATCCCCTCTGTCCTCCACACAGCCACCTTCTCCCTCACCTGGTTGCACCTATCACCTCCCAGTGACTCACTTCATCCCCTCTGTCTGCCACCCAGCCACCTTCCCCCTCACCTGGTCTCACCTATCACCTCCCAGTGACTCACCTCATCCCATCAGTCCACCACCCAGCCACCATCCCCCTCACCTGGTCTCACCTATCACCTGCCAGTGACTCACCTCATCCCCTCTGTCTCTCACCCAGCCAGCTTCCTCCTCACTTGGTCTCACCTGTCACCTCCCAGTAACTCACCTCATCCCCGCTGTCCGCCACCCACCCACCTTCCCCCTCACCTGGTCTCTCCTATCCCCTGCCAGTGTCTCACCTCATCCCCTCTGTCCTCCACCCAGCCACCTTCCCCCTCACCTGGTCTCACCTATCACCTGCCAGTGACTCACCTCATCCCCTCTGTCTCCCACCCAGCCACCTTCCTCCTCACCTGGTCTCACCTATCACCTGCTAGTGACTCACCTCATCCCCTCCTCCACCAATCCACCTTCCCCCTCACCTGGTCTCACCTATCACCTGCCAGTGACTCAGCTCATCCCCTCTGTCTCCCACCCAGCCAACTTCCCCCTCTCCTGGTCTCACCTATCACTTCCCAGTGATTCACCTCATCCCCTCTGTCCTCCACACAGCCACCTTCTCCCTCACCTGGTTGCACCTATCACCTCCCAGTGACTCACTTCATCCCCTCTGTCTCCCACCCAGCCACCTTCCCTCTCACCTGGTCTCACCTATCACCTCCCAGTGACTCACCTCATCCCATCTGTCCACCACCCACCCACCATCCCCCTCACCTGGTCTCACCTATCACCTCCCAGTGACTCACCTCATCCCATCAGTCCACCACCCAGCCACCTTCCCCCTCACCTGGTCTCACCTATCACCTGCCAGTGACTCACCTCATCCCCTCCTCCACCCAACCACCTTCCCCTTCACCTGGTCTCACCTATCACCTCCCAGTGTCCCACTTCATCCCCTCTGTCTCCCACGCAGCCACCTTCCCCCTCACCTGGTCTCACCTATCACCTGCAGTGACTCACCTCATCCCCTCTGTCCTCCACGCAGACACCTTCCCCCTCACCTGGTCTCACCTATCACCTGCAGTGACTCACCTCATCCCCTCTGTCCTCCACCCAGCCACCATCCCCCTCACCTGGTCTCTCCTATCACCTGCCACTGACTCACCTCATCCCCTCTGTCTCCGACCCATACACATTCCCCCTCAACAGGTCTCACCTCTCACCTGCCAGTGACTCAACATCCCCTCTGTCCTCCACCCACCCACCTTCCCCTTCACCTGGTCTCACCTATCAACTGCCAGTGTCTCATCTCATCCCCTCTGTCCTCCACACAGCCACCTTCTGCCTCACCTGGTTGCACCTATCACCTCCCAGTGACTCACTTCATCCCCTCTGTCTCCCACCCAGCCACCTTCCCGCTCACCTGGTCTCACCTATCACCTCCCAGTGACTCACCTCATCCCATCTGTCCACCACCCAGCCACCATCCCCCTCACCTGGTCTCACCTATCACCTGCCAGTGACTCACCTCATCCCCTCTGTCTCTCACCCAGCCACCTTCCTCCTCACTTGGTCTCACCTATCACCTGCCAGTGATTCACCTCATACCCTCCTCCACCCAGCCACCTTCCCCCTCACCTGTTCTCACCGATCACCTCCCAGTGACTCACTTCATCCCCTCTGTCTGCCACCCAGCCACCTTCCCCCTCACCTGGTCTCACCTATCACCTGGCAGTGACTCACCTCAACCCCTCTGTCTCTCACCCACCCACCATCCCCCTCACCTGGTCGCACCTATCACCTGCCAATGAATCAACTCATCCCCTCTGTCTCCCACCCAGCCACATTCCCCCTCACCTGTTCTCTCCTGTCACCTCCCAGTGACTCACCTCATCCCCTCTGTCCTCCACCCACCCACCTTTGCCCTCACCTGGTCTCACCTATCACCTCCCAGTGACTCACCTCATCCCCACTGTCTCTCACCCAGCCACCTTCCCCCTCACCTGGTCTCACCTATCACCTCCCAGTGATTCACCTCATCCCCTCTGTCCTCCACACAGCCACCTTCTCCCTCACCTGGTTGCACCTATCACCTCCCAGTGACTCACTTCATCCCCTCTGTCTGCCACCCAGCCACCTTCCTCCTCACTTGGTCTCACCTGTCACCTCCCAGTAACTCACCTCATCCCCTCTGTCCGCCACCCACCCACCTACCCCCTCACCTGGTCGCACCTATCACCTGCCAGTGACTCAACTCATCCCCTCTGTATCCCACCCAGCCACATTCCCCCTCACCTGTTCTCACCTGTCACCTCCCAGTGACTCACCACATCCCCTCTGTCCTCCACCCACCAACCTTTGCCCTCACCTGGTCTCACCTATCACCTGCCAGTGACACACCTCGTCCCCTCTGTCTCCCACCCAGCCAACTTCCCCCTCACCTGGTCTCAGCTATCACCTCCCAGTGACTCACCTCATTCCCACTGTCTCCCACACAGCCACCTTCCCCCTCACCGGGTCTCACATATCACATGCAGTGACTCACCTCATCCCCTCTGTCCTCCACGCAGCCACCTTCCCCCTCACCTGGTCTCACCTATCACCTGCAGTGACTCACCTCATCCCCTCTGTCCTCCACCCACCCACCTTTGCCCTCACCTGGTCTCACCTATCACCTGCCAGTGACTGAACTCATCCCCTCTGTCTCCCACCCAGCCACATTCCCCCTCACCTATTCTCACCTGTCACCTCCCAGTGTCTCACTTCATCCCCTCTGTCCGCCACCCACCCACCTTCCCCCTCACCTGGTCGCACCTATCACCTGCCAGTGACTGAACTCATCCCCTCTGTCTCCCACCCAGCCACATTCCCCCTCACCTATTCTCACCTGTCACCTCCCAGTGACTCACCTCATCCCCTCTGTCCTCCACCCACCCACCTTTGCCCTCACCTGGTCTCACCTATCACCTGCCAGTGACACACCTCATCCCCTCTGTCTCCCACCCAGCCAACTTCCCCCTCACCTGGTCTCACCTACCACCTCCCAGTGACTCACCTCATCCCCTCTGTCCTCCACCCAGCCACCTTCCCCCTCACCTGGTCTCACCTATCACCTGACAGTGACTCACCTCATCCCCTCTGTCTCCCACCCAGCCACCTTCCTCCTCACCTGGTCTCACCTATCACCTGCCAGTGACTCAACCCATCCCCTCTGTCTCCCACCCAGCCACATTCCCTCTCACCTGGTCTCACCTATCACCTCCCAGTGACTCACCTCATCCCCACTGTCTCTCACCCAGCCACCTTCCCCCTCACCTGGTCTCACCTATCACCTCCCAGTGATTCACCTCATCCCCTCTGTCCTCCACACAGCCACCTTCTCCCTCACCTGGTTGCACCTATCATCTCCCAGTGACTCACTTCATCCCCTCTGTCTGCCACCCAGCCACCTTCCCCCTCACCTGGTCTCACCTATCACCTCCCAGTGACTCACCTCATCCCATCAGTCCACCACCCAGCCACCATACCCCTCACCTGGTCTCACCTATCACCTCCCAGTGTCCCACTTCATCCCCTCTGTCTCCCATGCAGCCACCTTCCCCCTCACCTGGTCTCACCAATCACCTGCAGTGACTCACCTCATCCCCTCTGTCCTCCACCCACCCACCATCCCCCTCACCTGGTCTCTCCTATCCCCTGCCAGTGTCTCACCTCATCCCCTCTGTCCTCCACCCAGCCACCTTCCCCCTCACCTGGTCTCACCTATCACCTGCCAGTGACTCACCTCATACCCTCTGTCTCCCACCCAGCCACCTTCCTCCTCACCTGGTCTCACCTATCACCTGCTAGTGACTCACCTCATCCCCTCCTCCACCAATCCACCTTCCCCCTCACCTGGTCTCACCTATCACCTGCCAGTGACTCAGCTCATCCCCTCTGTCTCCCACCCAGCCAACTTCCCCCTCTCCTGGTCTCACCTATCACCTCCCAGTGATTCACCTCATCCCCTCTGTCCTCCACACAGCCACCTTCTCCCTCACCTGGTTGCACCTATCACCTCCCAGTGACTCACTTCATCCCCTCTGTCTCCCACCCAGCCACCTTCCCGCTCACCTGGTCTCACCTATCACCTCCCAGTGACTCACCTCATCCCATCTGTCCACCACCCACCCACCATCCCCCTCACCTGGTCTCACCTATCACCTCCCAGTGACACACCTCATCCCATCAGTCCACCACCCAGCCACCTTCCCCCTCACCTGGTCTCACCTATCACCTGCCAGTGACTCACCTCATCCCCTCCTCCACCCAACCACCTTCCCCCTCACCTGGTCTCACCTATCACCTCCCAGTGTCCCACTTCATCCCCTCTGTCTCCCACGCAGCCACCTTCCCCCTCACCTGGTCTCACCTATCACCTGCAGTGACTCACCTCATCCCCTCTGTCCTCCACGCAGACACCTTCCCCCTCACCTGGTCTCACCTATCACCTGCAGTGACTCACCTCATCCCCTCTGTCCTCCACCCAGCCACCATTCCCCTCACCTGGTCTCTCCTATCACCTGCCACTGACTCACCTCATCCCCTCTGTCTCCGACCCATACACATTCCCCCTCAACAGGTCTCACCTCTCACCTGCCAGTGACTCAACATCCCCTCTGTCCTCCACCCACCCACCTTCCCCTTCACCTGGTCTCACCTATCAACTGCCAGTGTCTCACCTCATCCCCTCTGTCCTCCACACAGCCACCTTCTGCCTCACCTGGTTGCACCTATCACCTCCCAGTGACTCACTTCATCCCCTCTGTCTCCCACCCAGCCACCTTCCCGCTCACCTGGTCTCACCTATCACTCCCAGTGACTCACCTCATCCCATCTGTCCACCACCCAGCCACCATCCCCCTCACCTGGTCTCACCTATCACCTGCCAGTGACTCACCTCATCCCCTCTGTCTCTCACCCAGCCACCTTCCTCCTCACTTGGTCTCACCTATCACCTGCCAGTGATTCACCTCATACCCTCCTCCACCCAGCCACCTTCCCCCTCACCTGTTCTCACCTGTCACCTCCCAGTGACTCACCTCATCCCCTCTGTCCGCCACCCACCCACCTTCCCCCTCACCTGGTCGCACCTATCACCTGCCAGTGACTCAACTCATCCCCTCTGTCTCCCACCCAGCCACATTCCCCCTCACCTGGTCTCACCTATCACCTCCCAGTGACTCACTTCATCCCCTCTGTCTGCCACCCAGCCACCTTCCCCCTCACCTGGTCTCACCTATCACCTGGCAGTGACTCACCTCAACCCCTCTGTCCTCCACCCACCCACCTTCCCCCTCACCTGGTCGCACATATCACCTGCCAATGAATCAACTCATCCCCTCTGTCTCCCACCCAGCCACATTCCCCCTCACCTGTTCTCTCCTGTCACCTCCCAGTGACTCACCTCATCCCCTCTGTCCTCCACCCACCCACCTTTGCCCTCACCTGGTCTCACCTATCACCTCCCAGTGACTCACCTCATCCCCACTGTCTCTCACCCAGCCACCTTCCCCCTCACCTGGTCTCACCTATCACCTCCCAGTGATTCACCTCATCCCCTCTGTCCTCCACACAGCCACCTTCTCCCTCACCTGGTTGCACCTATCACCTCCCAGTGACTCACTTCATCCCCTCTGTCTGCCACCCAGCCACCTTCCTCCTCACTTGGTCTCACCTGTCACCTCCCAGTAACTCACCTCATCCCCTCTGTCCGCCACCCACCCACCTACCCCCTCACCTGGTCGCACCTATCACCTGCCATTGACTCAACTCATCCCCTCTGTATCCCACCCAGCCACATTCCCCCTCACCTGTTCTCACCTGTCACCTCCCAGTGACTCACCACATCCCCTCTGTCCTCCACCCACCCACCTTTGCCCTCACCTGGTCTCACCTATCACCTGCCAGTGACACACCTCGTCCCCTCTGTCTCCCACCCAGCCAACTTCCCCCTCACCTGGTCTCAGCTATCACCTCCCAGTGACTCACCTCATTCCCACTGTCTCCCACACAGCCACCTTCCCCCTCACCGGGTCTCACATATCACATGCAGTGACTCACCTCATCCCCTCTGTCCTCCACGCAGCCACCTTCCCCCTCACCTGGTCTCACCTATCACTTGCAGTGACTCACCTCATCCCCTCTGTCCGCCACCCACCCACCTTCCCCCTCACCTGGTCGCACCTATCACCTGCCAGTGACTGAACTCATCCCCTCTGTCTCCCACCCAGCCACATTCCCCCTCACCTATTCTCACCTGTCACCTCCCAGTGACTCACCTCATCCCCTCTGTCCTCCACCCACCCACCTTTGCCCTCACCTGGTCTCACCTATCACCTGCCAGTGACACACCTCATCCCCTCTGTCTCCCACCCAGCCAACTTCCCCCTCACCTGGTCTCACCTACCACCTCCCAGTGACTCACCTCATCCCCTCTGTCCTCCACCCAGCCACCTTCCCCCTCACCTGGTCTCACCTATCACCTGACAGTGACTCACCTCATCCCCTCTGTCTCCCAACCAGCCACCTTCCTCCTCACCTGGTCTCACCTATCACCTGCCAGTGACTCACCTCATCCCCTCTGTCCTCCACCCAGCCCCCATCCCCCTCACCTGGTCTCACTTATCTGCTCCCCGTGTCTCACCTCATCCCCTCTGTCTCCCACCCAGCCACCTTCCCCCTCACCAGGTCTCACCTATCACCTGCCACTGACTCACCTCATCCCCTCTGTCTCCGACCCATACACATTCCCCCTCAACTGGTCTCACCTCTCACCTGCCAGTGACTCAACTCATCCCCTCTGTCCTCCACACAGCCACCTTCCCCCTCACCTGGCCTCACCTATCAGCTCCCAGTGTCTCACTTCATCTCCTCTGTCCTCCACCCACTCACCTTCCCCTTCACCTGGTCTCACCTATCACCTGCCAGTGACTCACCTCATCCCCTCTGTCCTCCACACAGCCACCTTCCCCCTCACCTGGTTGCACCTATCACCTCCCAGTGACTCACTTCATCCCCTCTGTCTCCTACCCAGCCACCTTCCCCCTCACCTGGTCTCACATATTACCTGCCAGTGACTCACCTCATCCCCTCCTCCACCAATCCACCTTCCCCCTCACCTGGTCTCACCTATCACCTGCCAGTGACTCACCTCATCCCATCCTCCACCCAACCACCTTCCCCCTCACCTGGTCTCACCTATCACCTCCCAGTGTCCCACTTCATCCCCTCTGTCTCCCACGCAGCCACCTTCCCCCTCACCTGGTCTCACCTATCACCTGCAGTGACTCACCTCAACCCCTCTGTCTTCCATGCAGCCACCTTCCCCCTCACCTGGTCTCACCTATCACCTGCCAGCGTCTCACCTCATCCCCTCTGTCTCCCACCAGGCCACCTTCACCTCACCTGGTCTCACCTATCACCTGCCAGTGACTCACCTCATCCCCTCTGTCCTCCACCCAGCCACCTTCCCCCTCACCTGGTCTCACCCATCACCTGCCAGTAACTCACCTCATCCCCTCTGTCTCCCACCCAGCCAACTTCCCCCTCTCCTGGTCTCACCTATCACCTCCCAGTGTCTCACCTCATCCCCTCTGTCTCCCACCCAGCCACCTTCCCCCTCACCTGTTCTCACCTGTCACCTGCCAGTGACTCACCTCTTTCCCTCTGGCCTCCACCCAGCCACCATCCCCCTCACCTGGTCTCACCTATCTCCTCCCCGTGTCTCACCTCATCACCTCTGTCCTCCACACAGCCACCGTCCCCCTCACCTGGTCTCACCTATCAGCTCCCAGTGTCTCACTTCATCTCCTCTGTCCTCCACCCACTTACCTTCCCCTTCACCTGGTCTCACCTATCACCTGCCAGTGACTCACCTCATCCCCTCTGTCCTCCACACAGCCACCTTCCCCCTCACCTGGTTGCACCTATCACCTCCCAGTGACTCACTTCATCCCCTCTGTCTCTCACCCAGCCACCTTCCCCCTCACCTGGTCTCACATATTACCTGCCAGTGACTCACCTCATCCCCTCCTCCACCAATCCACCTTCCCCCTCACCTGGTCTCACCTATCTCCTGCCAGCGACTCACCTCATCCCATCCTCCACCCAACCACCTTCCCCCTCACCTGGTCTCACCTATCACCTCCCAGTGTCCCACTTCATCCCCTCTGTCCTCCACCCACCCACCTTTGCCCTCACCTGGTCTCACCTATCACCTGCCAGTGACACACCTCGTCCCCTCTGTCTCCCACCCAGCCAACTTCCCCCTCACCTGGTCTCAGCTATCACCTCCCAGTGACTCACCTCATTCCCACTGTCTCCCACACAGCCACCTTCCCCCTCACCGGGTCACACATATCACATGCAGTGACTCACCTCATCCCCTCTGTCCTCCACGCAGCCACCTTCCCCCTCACCTGGTCTCACCTATCACCTGCAGTGACTCACCTCATCCCCTCTGTCCTCCACCCACCCACCTTTGCCCTCACCTGGTCTCACCTATCACCTGCCAGTGACTGAACTCATCCCCTCTGTCTCCCACCCAGCCACATTCCCCCTCACCTATTCTCACCTGTCACCTCCCAGTGTCTCACTTCATCCCCTCTGTCCGCCACCCACCCACCTTCCCCCTCACCTGGTCGCACCTATCACCTGCCAGTGACTGAACTCATCCCCTCTGTCTCCCACCCAGCCACATTCCCCCTCACCTATTCTCACCTGTCACCTCCCAGTGACTCACCTCATCCCCTCTGTCCTCCACCCACCCACCTTTGCTCTCACCTGGTCTCACCTATCACCTGCCAGTGACACACCTCATCCCCTCTGTCTCCCACCCAGCCAACTTCCCCCTCACCTGGTCTCACCTACCACCTCCCAGTGACTCACCTCATCCCCTCTGTCCTCCACCCAGCCACCTTCCCCCTCACCTGGTCTCACCTATCACCTGACAGTGACTCACCTCATCCCCTCTGTCTCCCACCCAGCCACCTTCCTCCTCACCTGGTCTCACCTATCACCTGCCAGTGACTCAAACCATCCCCTCTGTCTCCCACCCAGCCACATTCCCTCTCACCTGGTCTCACCTATCACCTCCCAGTGACTCACCTCATCCCCACTGTCTCTCACCCAGCCACCTTCCCCCTCACCTGGTCTCACCTATCACCTCCCAGTGATTCACCTCATCCCCTCTGTCCTCCACACAGCCACCTTCTCCCTCACCTGGTTGCACCTATCACCTCCCAGTGACTCACTTCATCCCCTCTGTCTGCCACCCAGCCACCTTCCCCCTCACCTGGTCTCACCTATCACCTGCCAGTGACTCACCTCATCCCCTCTGTCTCCCACCCAGCCACCTTCCTCCTCACCTGGTCTCACCTATCACCTGCTAGTGACTCACCTCATCCCCTCCTCCACCAATCCACCTTCCCCCTCACCTGGTCTCACCTATCACCTGCCAGTGACTCAGCTCATCCCCTCTGTCTCCCACCCAGCCAACTTCCCCCTCTCCTGGTCTCACCTATCACCTCCCAGTGATTCACCTCATCCCCTCTGTCCTCCACACAGCCACCTTCTCCCTCACCTGGTTGCACCTATCACCTCCCAGTGACTCACTTCATCCCCTCTGTCTCCCACCCAGCCACCTTCCCGCTCACCTGGTCTCACCTATCACCTCCCAGTGACTCACCTCATCCCATCTGTCCACCACCCACCCACCATCCCCCTCACCTGGTCTCACCTATCACCTCCCAGTGACTCACCTCATCCCATCAGTCCACCACCCAGCCACCTTCCCCCTCACCTGGTCTCACCTATCACCTGCCAGTGACTCACCTCATCCCCTCCTCCACCCAACCACCTTCCCCCTCACCTGGTCTCACCTATCACCTCCCAGTGTCCCACTTCATCCCCTCTGTCTCCCACGCAGCCACCTTCCCCCTCACCTGGTCTCACCTATCACCTGCAGTGACTCACCTCATCCCCTCTGTCCTCCACGCAGACACCTTCCCCCTCACCTGGTCTCACCTATCACCTGCAGTGACTCACCTCATCCCCTCTGTCCTCCACCCAGCCACCATCCCCCTCACCTGGTCTCTCCTATCACCTGCCACTGACTCACCTCATCCCCTCTGTCCTCCACACAGCCACCTTCTGCCTCACCTGGTTGCACCTATCACCTCCCAGTGACTCACTTCATCCCCTCTGTCTCCCACCCAGCCACCTTCCCGCTCACCTGGTCTCACCTATCACCTCCCAGTGACTCACCTCATCCCATCTGTCCACCACCCAGCCACCATCCCCCTCACCTGGTCTCACCTATCACCTGCCAGTGACTCACCTCATCCCCTCTGTCTCTCACCCAGCCACCTTCCTCCTCACTTGGTCTCACCTATCACCTGCCAGTGATTCACCTCATACCCTCCTCCACCCAGCCACCTTCCCCCTCACCTGTTCTCACCTGTCACCTCCCAGTGACTCACCTCATCCCCTCTGTCCGCCACCCACCCACCTTCCCCCTCACCTGGTCGCACCTATCACCAGCCAGTGACTCAACTCATCCCCTCTGTCTCCCACCCAGCCACATTCCCCCTCACCTGGTCTCACCTATCACCTCCCAGTGACTCACTTCATCCCCTCTGTCTGCCACCCAGCCACCTTCCCCCTCACCTGGTCTCACCTATCACCTGGCAGTGACTCACCTCAACCCCTCTGTCCTCCACCCACCCACCTTCCCCCTCACCTGGTCGCACATATCACCTGCCAATGAATCAACTCATCCCCTCTGTCTCCCACCCAGCCACATTCCCCCTCACCTGTTCTCTCCTGTCACCTCCCAGTGACTCACCTCATCCCCTCTGTCCTCCACCCACCCACCTTTGCCCTCACCTGGTCTCACCTATCACCTCCCAGTGACTCACCTCATCCCCACTGTCTCTCACCCAGCCACCTTCCCCCTCACCTGGTCACACCTATCACCTCCCAGTGATTCACCTCATCCCCTCTGTCCTCCACACAGCCACCTTCTCCCTCACCTGGTTGCACCTATCACCTCCCAGTGACTCACTTCATCCCCTCTGTCTGCCACCCAGCCACCTTCCTCCTCACTTGGTCTCACCTGTCACCTCCCAGTAACTCACCTCATCCCCTCTGTCCGCCACCCACCCACCTACCCCCTCACCTGGTCGCACCTATCACCTGCCAGTGACTCAACTCATCCCCTCTGTATCCCACCCAGCCACATTCCCCCTCACCTGTTCTCACCTGTCACCTCCCAGTGACTCACCACATCCCCTCTGTCCTCCACCCACCCACCTTTGCCCTCACCTGGTCTCACCTATCACCTGCCAGTGACACACCTCGTCCCCTCTGTCTCCCACCCAGCCAACTTCCCCCTCACCTGGTCTCAGCTATCACCTCCCAGTGACTCACCTCATTCCCACTGTCTCCCACACAGCCACCTTCCCCCTCACCGGGTCTCACATATCACATGCAGTGACTCACCTCATCCCCTCTGTCCTCCACGCAGCCACCTTCCCCCTCACCTGGTCTCACCTATCACCTGCAGTGACTCACCTCATCCCCTCTGTCCGCCACCCACCCACCTTCCCCCTCACCTGGTCGCACCTATCACCTGCCAGTGACTGAACTCATCCCCTCTGTCTCCCACCCAGCCACATTCCCCCTCACCTATTCTCACCTGTCACCTCCCAGTGACTCACCTCATCCCCTCTGTCCTCCACCCACCCACCTTTGCCCTCACCTGGTCTCACCTATCACCTGCCAGTGACACACCTCATCCCCTCTGTCTCCCACCCAGCCAACTTCCCCCTCACCTGGTCTCACCTACCACCTCCCAGTGACTCACCTCATCCCCTCTGTCCTCCACCCAGCCACCTTCCCCCTCACCTGGTCTCACCTATCACCTGACAGTGACTCACCTCATCCCCTCTGTCTCCCACCCAGCCACCTTCCTCCTCACCTGGTCTCACCTATCACCTGCCAGTGACTCACCTCATCCCCTCTGTCCTCCACCCAGCCCCCATCCCCCTCACCTGGTCTCACTTATCTGCTCCCCGTGTCTCACCTCATCCCCTCTGTCTCCCACCCAGCCACCTTCCCCCTCACCAGGTCTCACCTATCACCTGCCACTGACTCACCTCATCCCCTCTGTCTCCGACCCATACACATTCCCCCTCAACTGGTCTCACCTCTCACCTGCCAGTGACTCAACTCATCCCCTCTGTCCTCCACACAGCCACCTTCCCCCTCACCTGGCCTCACCTATCAGCTCCCAGTGTCTCACTTCATCTCCTCTGTACTCCACCCACTCACCTTCCCCTTCACCTGGTCTCACCTATCACCTGCCAGTGACTCACCTCATCCCCTCTGTCCTCCACACAGCCACCTTCCCCCTCACCTGGTTGCACCTATCACCTCCCAGTGACTCACTTCATCCCCTCTGTCTCCTACCCAGCCACCTTCCCCCTCACCTGGTCTCACATATTACCTGCCAGTGACTCACCTCATCCCCTCCTCCACCAATCCACCTTCCCCCTCACCTGGTCTCACCTATCACCTGCCAGTGACTCACCTCATCCCATCCTCCACCCAACCACCTTCCCCCTCACCTGGTCTCACCTATCACCTCCCAGTGTCCCACTTCATCCCCTCTGTCTCCCACGCAGCCACCTTCCCCCTCACCTGGTCTCACCTATCACCTGCAGTGACTCACCTCAACCCCTCTGTCCTCCATGCAGCCACCTTCCCCCTCACCTGGTCTCACCTATCACCTGCCAGCGTCTCACCTCATCCCCTCTGTCTCCCACCAGGCCACCTTCACCTCACCTGGTCTCACCTATCACCTGCCAGTGACTCACCTCATCCCCTCTGTCCTCCACCCAGCCACCTTCCCCCTCACCTGGTCTCACCTATCACCTGCCAGTAACTCACCTCATCCCCTCTGTCTCCCACCCAGCCAACTTCCCCCTCTCCTGGTCTCACCTATCACCTCCCAGTGTCTCACCTCATCCCCTCTGTCTCCCACCCAGCCACCTTCCCCCTCACCTGTTCTCACCTGTCACCTGCCAGTGACTCACCTCTTTCCCTCTGGCCTCCACCCAGCCACCATCCCCCTCACCTGGTCTCACCTATCTCCTCCCCGTGTCTCACCTCATCACCTCTGTCCTCCACACAGCCACCGTCCCCCTCACCTGGTCTCACCTATCACCTGCCACTGACTCACCTCATCCCCTCTGTCTCCGACCCATACACATTCCCCCTCACCTGGTCTCACATCTCATCTGCCAGTGACTCACCTCATCCCCTCTGTCCTCCACACAGCCACCTTCCCCCTCACCTGGCCTCACCTATCAGCTCCCAGTGTCTCACTTCATCTCCTCTGTCCTCCACCCACCCACCTTCCCCCTCACCTGGTCTCACCTATCACCTCCCAGTGTCTCACCGCATCCCTTCTGTCTCCCACCCAGCCACCTTCCCCCTCACCTGGTCTCACCTATCACCTGCCAGTGTCTCACCTCATCCCCTCTGTCTCCCACCCAGCCACCTTCACCTCAACTGGTCTCACCTATCACCTCCCAGTCACTCACTTCATCCCCTCTGTCTCCCACCCAGCCAACTTCCCCCTCACCTGGTCTCACCTATCACCTCCCAGTGTCTCACTTAATCCCCTCTGTCTCCCACCCAGCCACCTTCTCCCTCACCTGGTCTCACCTATCACCTCCCAGCATCTCACTTCATCCCCTCTGTCTCCCACCCAGCCACATTCCCCCTCACCTGGTCTCACCTATCACCTGCCAGTGACTCACCTCATCCCCTCCTCGACCCAGCCACCTTCCCCCTCACCTGGTCTCACCTATCACCTCCCAGTGTCTCACTTCATCCCCCCTCTACTGCACCCAGCCTCCTTCCCCCTCACCTGGTCTCACCTATCACCTGCCAGTGTCTCACTTCATCCCCCCGCTCCTCCACCCAGCCACCTGGTCTCACCTTTCACCTCCCAGTGTCTCACTTCATCCCCCCTCACCTGCACCCAGCCTCCTTCACCCTCACCTTGTCTCACCTATCACCTCCCAGTGTCTCACTTCAACCCCCTCTCCTCCAACCAGTCACCTTCCACCTCACCTGGTCTCACCTATCTCCTCCCAGTGTCTCACTTCATCCCCTCTGTCTCCCACCCAGCCACATTCCCCCTCACCTGGTCTCAACTATCACCTGCCAGTGACTCATCTCATCCCGTCCTCCACCCATCCACCTTCCCCCTCACCTGGTCTCACCTATCACCTCCCAGTGTCTTACCTCATCCCCTCCTCCACCCAGCCACCTTCCCCCTCACCTGATATCACCTATCACCTCCCAGTGACTCACCTCATCCCCTCTGTCTCCCACGCAGCCACCTTCCCCCTCATCTGGTCTCACCTATCACCTCCCAGTGACTCACCTCATCCCCTCTGTCCTCCACCCAGCCACCATCCCCCTCACCTGGTCTCACCTATCTCCTCCCAGTGTCTCACCTCATCCCCTCTGTCCTCCACACAGCCACCTTCCCGCTCACCTGGTCTCACCTATCACCTGCCACTGACTCACCTCATCCCCTCTGTCTCAGACCCATACACATTCCCCTTCACCTGGTCTCACCTATCACCTGCCAGTGACTCACCTCATCCCCTCTGTCCTCCACCCAGCCACCTTCCCACTCACCTGGTCTCACCTATCACCTGCCAGTGACTCACCTCATCCCCACTCTCTCTCCCGCCCAGCCACCTTCCCCCTCACCTGGTCTCACCTATCACCTCCCAGTGTCTCACCTCATCCCCTCTGTCTCCCACCCAGCCACCTTCACCTCACCTGGTCTCACCTATCACCTCCCAGTGTCTCACCGCATCCCTTCTGTCTCCCACCCAGCCACATTCCCCCTCACCTGGTCTCAGCTATCACCTGCCAGTGACTCACCTCATCCCCTCTGTCTCCCACCAGGCCACCTTCAACTCACCTGGTCTCACCTATCACCTCCCAGTGACCCACCTCATCCCCTCTGTCTCCCACCCAGCCACCTTCCCCCTCACCTGGTCTCACCTATCACCTCCCAGTGTCTCACCTCATCCCCTCTGTCTCCCACCCCTTCACCTTCACCTCACCTGGTCTCACCTATCACCTCCCAGTGTCTCACCTCATCCCCTCTCTCTCCCACTCAGCCACCATCCCCCTCACCTGGTCTCACCTATCTCCTCCCCGTTTCTCACCTCATCACCTCTGTCCTCCACACAGCCACCGTCCCCCTCACCTGGTCTCACCTATCACCTGCCACTGACTCACCTCATCCCCTCTGTCTCCGACCCATACACATTCCCCCTCACCTGGTCTCACATCTCACCTGCCAGTGACTCACCTCATCCCCTCTGTCCTTCACACAGCCACCTTCCCCCTCACCTGGCCTCACCTATCAGCTCCCAGTGTCTCACTTCATCTCCTCTGTCCTCCACCCACCCACCTTCCCCCTCACCAGGTCTCACCTATCACCTGCCAGTGACTCACCTCATCCCCTCTGTCTCCCACCCAGCCAACTTCCCCCTCTCCTGGTCTCACCTATCACCTCCCAGTGATTCACCTCATCCCCTCTGTCCTCCACCCAGCCACCTTCCCCCTCACCTGGTCTCACCTATCACCTCCCAGTCACTCAGCTCATCCCCTCAGTCCTCCACCCAGCCACCTTCCCCCTCACCTGGTCTCACCTATCACCTCCCAGTGTCTCACCGCATCCCTTCTGTCTCCCACCCAGCCACATTCCACCTCACCTGGTCTCACCTATCACCTGCCAGTGACTCACCTCATCCCCTCTGTCTCCCACCCAGCCACCTTCCCCCTCACCTGGTCTCACCTATCACCTGCCAGTGTCTCACCTCATCCCCTCTGTCTCCCACCCAGCCACCTTCACCTCACCTGGTCTCACCTATCACCTCCCAGTGACTCACTTCATCCCCTCTGTCTCCCACCCAGCCAACTTCCCCCTCACCTGGTCTCACCTATCACCTCCCAGTGTCTCACTTAATCCCCTCTGTCTCTCACCCAGCCACCTTCTCCCTCACCTGGTCTCACCTATCACCTCCCAGTGACTCACTTCATCCCCTCTGTCTCCCACCCAGCCAACTTCCCCCTCACCTGGACTCACCTATCACCTCCCAGTGTCTCACTTAATACCCTCTGTCTCCCACCCAGCCACCTTCCCCCTCACCTGGTCTCACCTATCACCTGCCAGTGACTCACCTCATCCCCTCCTCCACCCAGCCACCTTCCCCCTCACCTGGTCTCACCTATCAACTCCCAGTGTCTCACTTCATTCCCCCTCGCCTGCACCCAGCCTCCTTCCCCCTCACCTGGTCTCACCTATCACCTGCCAGTGTCTCACTTCATCCCCCCGCTCCTCCACCCAGCCACCTTCCCCCTCACCTGGTCTCACCTTTCACCTCCCAGTGTCTCACTTCATCCCCCCTCTCCTGCACCCAGCCTCCTTCACCCTCACCTTGTCTCACCTATCACCTCCCAGTGTCTCACTTCATCCCCCCTCTCCTCCAACCAGCCACCTTCCACCTCACCTGGTCTCACCTATCACCTGCCAGTGACTCACCTCATCCCCTCCTCCACCCATCCACCTTCCCCCTCACCTGGTCTCACCTATCACCTCCCAGTGTCTTACCTCATCCCCTCCTCCACCCAGCCACCTTCCCCCTCACCTGATATCATCTATCACCTTCCAGTGACTCACCTCATCCCCTCTGTCTCCCACCCAGCCACCTTCCCCCTCATCTGGTCTCACCTATCACCTGCCAGTGACTCACCTCATCCCCTCTGTCTCCCACCCAGCCACCTTCCCCCTCACCTGGTCTCACCTATCACCTCCCAGTGACTCAGCTAATCCCCTCTGTCCTCCACCCAGCCACCATCCCCCCCACCTGGTCTCACCTATCTCCTCCCAGTGTCTCACCTCATCCCCTCTGTCCTCCACACAGCCACCTTCCCGCTCACCTGGTCTCACCTATCACCTGCCACTGACTCACCACATCTCCTCTGTCTCAGACCCATACACATTCCCTTCACCTGGTCTCACCTATCACCTGCCAGTGACTCACCTCATCCCCACTCTCTCTCCCACCCAGCCAACTTCCCCCTCTCCTGGTCTCACCTATCACCTCCCAGTGTCTCACCTCATCCCCTCTGTCTCCCACCCAGCCACCCTCCCCCTCACATGTTCTCACCTGTCACCTCCCAGTAACTCACCTCGTCCCCTCTGTCCTCCACCCACCGACCTTCCCCCTCACCTGGTCTCACCTATCACCTGCCAGTGACTCACCTCTTCCCCTCTGTCCTCCACCAAGCCACCATCCCCCTCAGCTGGTCTCACCTATCTCCTCCCCGTGTCTCACCTCATCCCCTCTGTCCTCCACACAGCCACCTTCCGCCTCACCTGGTATCACCTATCACCTGCCGCTGACTCACCTCATCCCCTCTGT
Source organism: Hemitrygon akajei (assembly GCF_048418815.1). NCBI lineage: Eukaryota > Metazoa > Chordata > Chondrichthyes > Myliobatiformes > Dasyatidae > Hemitrygon > Hemitrygon akajei. The sequence continues at coordinate 10,683,308 of NC_133140.1, forward strand.
CTCCGACCCATACACATTCCCCCTCACCTGGTCTCACCTCTCACCTGCCATGACTCACCTCATCCCCTCTGTCCTCCACACAGCCACCTTCCCCATCACCTGGCCTCACCTATCAGCTCCCAGTGTCTCACTTCATCTCCTCTGTCCTCCACCCACCCACCTTCCCCCTCACCTGGTCTCACCTATCACCTGTCAGTGACTCACCTCATCCGCACTGTCTCCCACCCAGCCAACTTCCCCCTCTCCTGGTCTCACCTATCACCTCCCGGTGATTCACCTCATCCCCTCTGTCCTCCACCCAGCCACCTTCCCCCTCACCTGGTCTCACCTATCACCTCCCAGTGACTCACCTCATTCCCTCTGTCTCCCACCCAGCCACCTTCCCCCTCACCTGGTCTCACCTATCACCTCCCAGTGTCTCACTTAATCCCCTCTGTCTCCCACCCAGCCACCTTCCCCCTCACCTGATCTCTCCTATCAGATCCCAGTGTCTCACCTCATCCCATCTGTCTCCCACCCAGCCACCTTCCCCCTCACCTGGTCTCACCTTTCACCTCCCAGTGACTCACCTCATCCCCTCTGTCTCCCACCCAGCCACCTTCCACTTCACCTGGTCTCACCTATCACCTCCCAGTGTATCACCTCATCCCCTCTGTCCTCCACCCAGCCACCTTCCCCTTCACCTGGTCTCACCTATCACCTCCCAGTGTCTCACCTCATCCCCTCTGTCTCCCACCCAGCCACCTTCCCCCTCACCTGGTCTCACCTATAACCTCCCAGTGACTCACCTCATCCCCTCTGTCCTCCACCCACCCACCTTCCTCCTCACCTGGTCTCACCTGTCACTTCCCAGTGACTCACCTCATCCCCTCTGTCCTCCACACAGCCACCTTCCCCCTCACCTGGTCTCACCTATCACCTGCCAGTGACTCACCTCATCCCCTCTGTCCTCCACACAGCCAAATTCCCCCTCACCTGGTCTCACCTATCACCTCCCAGTGTCTCACCTCATCCCCTCTGTCCACCCAGCCACCTTCCCCCTCACCAGGTCTCACCTATCACCTCCCAGTGTCTAACTTCATCCCCTCTGTCTCCCACCCAGCCAACTTCCCCCTCACCTGCTCTCACCTATCACCTCCCAGTGTCTCACCTCATCCCCTCTGTCCACCCAGCCACATTCCCTCTCACCTGGTCTCACCTATCACCTCCCAGTGTCTCACTTCATCCCCTCTGTCTCCCACCCAGCCACGTTCACCTCACCTGGTCTCACCTATCACCTGCCAGTGCCTCACCTCATCCCCTCTGTCTCCCAACCAGCCACATTCCCCCTCACCTGGTCTCACCTATTACATGCCAGTGACTCACCTCATCCCCTCTGTCTCCCACCCAGCCACCTTCCCCCTCACCTGGTCTCACCTATCAGCTCCCAGTGTCTCACTTCATCCCCTCTGTCTCCCACCCAGCCACCTTCCCCCTCACCTGGTCTCACCTATCAGCTCCCAGTGACTCACCTTATCCCCTCTATCTCCCACCCAGCCACCTTCCCCCTCACCTGGTCTCACCTATCACCTCCCAGTAACTCACCTCATCCCCTCTGTCTCCCACTCAGCCACCTTCCCCCTCACCTGGTCTCACCTATCACCTCCCAGTGTCCCACTTCATCCCCTCTGTCTCCCACCCAGCCACCTTCCCCCTCACCTGGTCTCACCTATCAGCTCCCAGTGTCTCACTTCATCCCCTCTGTCTCCCACCCAGCCACATTCCCCCTCACCTGGTCTCACCTATCACCTCCCAGTGCCTCACTTCATCCCCTCTGTCTCCCACCCAGCCACATTCCCCCTCACCATGTCTCACCTATCAGCTCCCAGTGTCTCACTTCATCCCCTCTGTCTCCCACCCAGCCACCTTCCCTCTCACCTGGTCTCACCTGTCACCTGCCAGTGACTCACATCATCCCCTCTGTCTCCCACCCAGCAACATTCCCCCTCACCTGGTCTCTCCTGTCACCTCCCAGTGTCTCACTTCCTCCCCTCTGTCCTCCACACAGCCAACTTCCTCCTCAACTGGTCTCACCTATCACTTCCCAGTGACTCACCTCATCCCCTCTGTCCTCCACCCACCCACCTTCCTCCTCACCTGGTCTCACCTGTCACTTCCCAGTGACTCACCTCATCCCCTCTGTCCTCCACACAGCCACCTTCCCCCTCACCTGGTCTCACCTATCACCTGCCAGTGACTCACCTCATCCCCTCTGTCCTCCACACAGCCAAATTCCCCCTCACCTGTTCTCACCTATCACCTCCCAGTGTCTCACCTCATCCCCTCTGTCCACCCAGCCACCTTCCCCCTCACCTGGTCACACCTATCACCTCCCAGTGTCTATCTTCATCCCCTCTGTCTCCCACCCAGCCAACTTCCCCCTCACCTGCTCTCACCTATCCCCTCCCAGTGTCTCACCTCATCCCCTCTGTCCACCCAGCCACATTCCCTCTCACCTGGTCTCACCTATCACCTCCCAGTGTCTCACTTCATCCCCTCTGTCTCCCACCCAGCCACCTTCACCTCACCTGGTCTCACCTATCACCTGCCAGTGCCTCACCTCATCCCCTCTGTCTCCCAACCAGCCACCTTCCCCCTCACCTGGTCTCACCTATCACATGCCAGTGACTCACCTCATCCCCTCTGTCTCCCACCCAGCCACCTTCCCCCTCACCTGGTCTCACCTATCAGCTCCCAGTGTCTCACTTCATCCCCTCTGTCTCCCACCCAGCCACCTTCCCACTCACCTGGTCTCACCTATCAGCTCCCAGTGACTCACCTTATCCTCTCTATCTCCCACCCAGCCACCTTCCCCCTCACCTGGTCTCACCTATCACCTCCCAGTGACTCACCTCATCCCCTCTGTCCTCCACCCAGCCACCTTCCCCCTCACCTGGTCTCACCTATCACCTGCCAGTAACTCACCTCATCCCCTCTGTCTCCCACCCAGCCAACTTCCCCCTCTCCTGGTCTCACCTATCACCTCCCAGTGTCTCACCTCATCTCCTCTGTCCTCCACACAGCCACCTTCCCCCTCACCTGGTCTCACCTATCAGCTCCCAGTGTCTCACCGCATCCTTACTGTCTCCCACCCAGCCACATTCCCCATCACCTGATCTCAGCTATCACCTGCCAGTGACACACCTCATCCCCTCTGTCTCCCACCCAGCCACCTTCCCGCTCACCTGGTCTCACCTATCACCTGCCACTGACTCACCTGATCCCCTCTATCTCCGACCCATACACATTCCCCTTCACCTGGTCTCACCTATCACCTGCCAGTGACTCACCTCATCCCCTCTGTCCTCCACCCAGCCACCTTCCCCCTCACCTGGTCTCACCTATCACCTGCCAGTAACTCACCTCATCCCCTCTGTCTCCCACCCAGCCAACTTCCCCCTCTCCTGGTCTCACCTATCACCTCCCAGTGTCTCACCTCATCCCCTCTGTCTCCCACCCAGCCACCTTCCCCCTCACCTGTTCTCACCTGTCACCTGCCAGTGACTCACCTCTTTCCCTCTGGCCTCCACCCAGCCACCATCCCCCTAACCTGGTCTCACCTATCTCCTCCCCGTGTCTCACCTCATCACCTCTGTCCTCCACACAGCCACCGTCCCCCTCACCTGGTCTCACCTATCACCTGCCACTGACTCACCTCATCCACTCTGTCTCCGACCCATACACATTCCCCCTCACCTGCTCTCACATCTCATCTGCCAGTGACTCACCTCATCCCCTCTGTCCTCCACACAGCCACCTTCCCCCTCACCTGGCCTCACCTATCAGCTCCCAGTGTCTCACTTCATCTCCTCTGTCCTCCACCCACCCACCTTCCCCCTCACCTGGTCTCACCTATCACCTGCCAGTGACTCACCTCATCCCCTCTGTCTCCCACCCAGCCAACTTCCCCCTCTCCTGGTCTCACCTATCACCTCCCAGTGATTCACCTCATCCCCTCTGTCCTCCACCCAGCCACCTTCCCCCTTACCTGGTCTCACCTATCACCTCCCAGTCACTCACCTCATCCCCTCTGTCCTCCACACAGCCACCTTCCCCCTCACCTGGTCTCACCTATCACCTCCCAGTGTCTCACCGCATCCCTTCTGTCTCCCACCCAGCCACATTCCCCCTCACCTGGTCTCACCTATCACCTGCAAGTGACTCACCTCATCCCCTCTGTCTCCCACCCAGCCACCTTCCCCCTCACCTGGTCTCACCTATCACCTGCCAGTGTCTCACCTCATCCCCTCTGTCTCCCACCCAGCCACCTTCACCTCAACTGGTCTCACCTATCACCTCCCAGTGACTCACTTCATCCCCTCTGTCTCCCACCCAGCCAACTTCCCCCTCACCTGGTCTCACCTATCACCTCCCAGTGTCTCACTTAATCCCCTCTGTCTCCCACCCAGCCACCTTCTCCCTCACCTGGTCTCACCTATCACCTCCCAGCGTCTCACTTCATCCCCTCTGTCTCCCACCCAGCCACATTCCCCCTCACCTGGTCTCACCTATCACCTGCCAGTGTCTCACTTCATCCCCCCGCTCCTCCACCCAGCCACCTTCCCCCTCACCTAGTCTCACCTTTCACCTCCCAGTGTCTCACTTCATCCCCCCTCTCCTGCACCCAGCCTCCTTCACCCTCACCTTGTCTCACCTATCACCTCCCAGTGTCTCACTTCAACCCCCTCTCCTCCAACCAGCCACCTTCCACCTCACCTGGTCTCACCTATCTCCTCCCAGTGTCTCACTTCATCCCCTCTGTCTCCCACCCAGCCACATTCCCCCTCACCTGGTCTCAACTATCACCTGCCAGTGACTCATCTCATCCCCTCCTCCACCAAGCCACCTACCCCCTCACCTTATCTCACCTATCACCTGCCAGTGACTCACCTCATCCCGTCCTCCACCCATCCACCTTCCCCCTCACCTGGTCTCACCTATCACCTCCCAGTGTCTTACCTCATCCCCTCCTCCACCCAGCCACCTTCCCCCTCATCTGGTCTCACCTATCACCTCCCAGTGACTCACCTCATCCCCTCTGTCCTCCACCCAGCCACCATCCCCCTCACCTGGTCTCACCTATCTCCTCCCAGTGTCTCACCTCATCCCCTCTGTCCTCCACACAGCCACCTTCCCGCTCACCTGGTCTCACCTATCACCTGCCACTGACTCACCTCATCCCCTCTGTCTCAGACCCATACACATTCCCCTTCACCTGGTCTCACCTATCACCTGCCAGTGACTCACCTCATCCCCTCTGTCCTCCACCCAGCCACCTTCCCACTCACCTGGTCTCACCTATCACCTGCCAGTGACTCACCTCATCCCCACTCTCTCTCCCACCCAGCCACCTTCCCCCTCACCTGGTCTCACCTATCACCTCCCAGTGTCTCACCTCATCCCCTCTGTCTCCCACCCAGCCACCTTCACCTCACCTGGTCTCACCTATCACCTCCCAGTGTCTCACCGCATCCCTTCTGTCTCCCACCCAGCCACATTCCCCCTCACCTGGTCTCAGCTATCACCTGCCAGTGACTCACCTCATCCCCTCTGTCTCCCACCCAGCCACCTTCCCCCTCACCTGGTCTCACCTATCACCTGCCAGTGTCTCACCTCATCCCCTCTGTCTCCCACCAGGCCACCTTCAACTCACCTGGTCTCACCTATCACCTCCCAGTGACCCACCTCATCCCCTCTGTCTCCCACCCAGCCACCTTCCCCCTCACCTGGTCTCACCTATCACCTCCCAGTGTCTCACCTCATCCCCTCTGTCTCCCACCCCTTCACCTTCACCTCACCTGCTCTCACCTATCACCTCCCAGTGTCTCACCTCATCCCCTCCGTCTCCCACCCAGCCACCATCCCCCTCACCTGGTTTCACCTATCTCCTCCCCGTTTCTCACCTCATCACCTCTGTCCTCCACACAGCCACCGTCCCCCTCACCTGGTCTCACCTATCACCTGCCACTGACTCACCTCATACCCTCTGTCTCCGACCCATACACATACCCCCTCACCTGGTCTCACATCTCACCTGCCAGTGACTCACCTCATCCCCTCTGTCCTTCACACAGCCACCTTCCCCCTCACCTGGCCTCACCTATCAGCTCCCAGTGTCTCACTTCATCTCCTCTGTCCTCCACCCACCCACCTTCCCCCTCACCAGGTCTCACCTATCACCTGCCAGTGACTCACATCATCCCCTCTGTCTCCCACCCAGCCAACTTCCCCCTCTCCTGGTCTCACCTATCACCTCCCAGTGATTCACCTCATCCCCTCTGTCCTCCACCCAGCCACCTTCCCCCTCACCTGGTCTCACCTATCACCTCCCAGTCACTCAGCTCATCCCCTCAGTCCTCCACCCAGCCACCTTCCCCTCACCTGGTCTCACCTATCACCTCCCAGTGTCTCACCGCATCCCTTCTGTCTCCCACCCAGCCACATTCCCCCTCACCTGGTCTCACCTATCACCTGCCAGTGACTCACCTCATCCCCTCTGTCTCCCACCCAGCCACCTTCCCCCTCACCTGGTCTCACCTATCACCTGCCAGTGTCTCACCTCATCCCCTCTGTCTCCCACCCAGCCACCTTCACCTCACCTGGTCTCACCTATCACCTCCCAGTGACTCACTTCATCCCCTCTGTCTCCCACCCAGCCAACTTCCCCCTCACCTGGTCTCACCTATCACCTCCCAGTGTCTCACTTAATCCCCTCTGTCTCCCACCCAGCCACCTTCTCCCTCACCTGGTCTCACCTATCACCTCCCAGTGACTCACTTCATCCCCTCTGTCTCCCACCCAGCCAACTTCCCCCTCACCTGGTCTCACCTATCACCTCCCAGTGTCTCACTTAATACCCTCTGTCTCCCACCCAGCCACCTTCCCCCTCACCTGGTCTCACCTATCACCTGCCAGTGACTCACCTCATCCCCTCCTCCACCCAGCCACCTTCCCCCTCACCTGGTCTCACCTATCACCTCCCAGTGTCTCACTTCATTCCCCCTCGCCTGCACCCAGCCTCCTTCCCCCTCACCTGGTCTCACCTATCACCTGCCAGTGTCTCACTTCATCCCCCCGCTCCTCCACCCAGCCACCTTCCCCCTCACCTGGTCTCACCTTTCACCTCCCAGTGTCTCACTTCATCCCCCCTCTCCTGCACCCAGCCTCCTTCACCCTCACCTTGTCTCACCTATCACCTCCCAGTGTCTCACTTCATCCCCCCTCTCCTCCAACCAGCCACCTTCCACCTCACCTGGTCTCACCTATCACCTGCTAGTGACTCACCTCATCCCCTCCTCCACCCATCCACCTTCCCCCTCACCTGGTCTCACCTGTCACCTCCCAGTGTCTTACCTCATCCCCTCCTCCACCCAGCCACCTTCCCCCTCACCTGATATCACCTATCACCTTCCAGTGACTCACCTCATCCCCTCTGTCTCCCACCCAGCCACCTTCCCCCTCACCTGGTCTCACCTATCACCTCCCAGTGACTCAGCTAATCCCCTCTGTCCTCCACCCAGCCACCATCCCCCCCACCTGGTCTCACCTATCTCCTCCCAGTGTCTCACCTCATCCCCTCTGTCCTCCACACAGCCACCTTCCCGCTCACCTCGTCTCACCTATCACCTGCCACTGACTCACCACATCCCCTCTGTCTCAGACCCATACACATTCCCCTTCACCTGGTCTCACCTATCACCTGCCAGTGACTCACCTCATCCCCACTCTCTCTCCCACCCAGCCAACTTCCTCCTCTCCTGGTCTCACCTATCACCTCCCAGTGTCTCACCTCATCCCCTCTGTCTCCCACCCAGCCACCCTCCCCCTCACATGTTCTCACCTGTCACCTCCCAGTAACTCACCTCGTCCCCTCTGTCCTCCACCCACCCACCTTCCCCCTCACCTGGTCTCACCTATCACCTGCCAGTGACTCACCTCTTCCCCTCTGTCCTCCACCAAGCCACCATCCCCCTCAGCTGGTCTCACCTATCTCCTCCCCGTGTCTCACCTCATCCCCTCTGTCCTCCACACAGCCACCTTCCGCCTCACCTGGTATCACCTATCACCTGCCGCTGACTCACCTCATCCCCTCTGTCTCCGACCCATACACATTCCCCCTCACCTAGTCTCACCTCTCACCTGCCATGACTCACCTCATCCCCACTGTCCTCCACACAGCCACCTTCCCCATCACCTGGCCTCACCTATCAGCTCCCAGTGTCTCACTTCATCTCCTCTGTCCTCCACCCACCCACCTTCCCCCTCACCTGGTCTCACCTATCACCTGTCAGTGACTCACCTCATCCCCTCTGTCTCCCACCCAGCCAACTTCCCCCTCTCCTGGTCTCACCTATCACCTCCCGGTGATTCACCTCATCCCCTCTGTCCTCCACCCAGCCACCTTCCCCCTCACCTGGTCTCACCTATCACCTCCCAGTGACTCACCTCATTCCCTCTGTCTCCCACCCAGCCACCTTCCCCCTCACCTGGTCTCACCTATCACCTCCCAGTGTCTCACTTAATCCCCTCTGTCTCCCACCCAGCCACCTTCCCCCTCACCTGATCTCTCCTATCAGATCCCAGTGTCTCACCTCATCCCATCTGTCTCCCACCCAGCCACCTTCCCCCTCACCTGGTCTCACCTTTCACCTCCCAGTGACTCACCTCATCCCCTCTGTCTCCCACCCAGCCACCTTCCACTTCACCTGGTCTCACCTATCACCTCCCAGTGTATCACCTCATCCCCTCTGTCCTCCACCCAGCCACCTTCCCCTTCACCTGGTCTCACCTATCACCTCCCAGTGTCTCACCTCATTCCCTCTGTCTCCCACCCAGCCACCTTCCCCCTCACCTGGTCTCACCTATAACCTCCCAGTGACTCACCTCATCCCCTCTGTCCTCCACCCACCCACCTTCCTCCTCACCTGGTCTCACCTATCACTTCCCAGTGACTCACCTCATCCCCTCTGTCCTCCACACAGCCACCTTCCCCCTCACCTGGTCTCACCTATCACCTGCCAGTGACTCACCTCATCCCCTCTGTCCTCCACACAGCCAAATTCCCCCTCACCTGGTCTCACCTATCACCTCCCAGTGTCTCACCTCATCCCCTCTGTCCACCCAGCCACCTTCCCCCTCACCTGGTCTCACCTATCACCTCCCAGTGTCTAACTTCATCCCCTCTGTCTCCCACCCAGCCAACTTCCCCCTCACCTGCTCTCACCTATCACCTCCCAGTGTCTCACCTCATCCCCTCTGTCCACCCAGCCACATTCCCTCTCACCTGGTCTCACCTATCACCTCCCAGTGTCTCACTTCATCCCCTCTGTCTCCCACCCAGCCACGTACACCTCACCTGGTCTCACCTATCACCTGCCAGTGCCTCACCTCATCCCCTCTGTCTCCCAACCAGCCACCTTCCCCCTCACCTGGTCTCACCTATCACATGCCAGTGACTCACCTCATCCCCTCTGTCTCCCACCCAGCCACCTTCCCCCTCACCTGGTCTCACCTATCAGCTCCCAGTGTCTCACTTCATCCCCTCTGTCTCCCACCCAGCCACCTTCCCCCTCACCTGGTCTCACCTATCAGCTCCCAGTGACTCACCTTATCCCCTCTATCTCCCACCCAGCCACCTTCCCCCTCACCTGGTCTCACCTATCACCTCCCAGTGACTCACCTCATCCCCTCTGTCTCCCACCCAGCCACCTTCCCCCTCACCTGGTCTCACCTATCACCTCCCAGTGTCCCACTTCATCCCCTCTGTCTCCCACCCAGCCACCTTCCCCCTCACCTGGTCTCTCCTATCAGCTCCCAGTGTCTCACTTCATCCCCTCTGTCTCCCACCCAGCCACATTCCCCCTCACCTGGTCTCACCTATCACCTCCCAGTGCCTCACTTCATCCCCTCTGTCTCCCACCCAGCCACATTCCCCCTCACCATGTCTCACCTATCAGCTCCCAGTGTCTCACTTCATCCCCTCTGTCTCCCACCCAGCCACCTTCCCTCTCACCTGGTCTCACCTGTCACCTGCCAGTGACTCACATCATCCCCTCTGTCTCCCACCCAGCCACATTCCCCCTCACCTGGTCTCACCTGTCACCTCCCAGTGTCTCACTTCATCCCCTCTGTCCTCCACACAGCCAACTTCCTCCTCAACTGGTCTCACCTATCACTTCCCAGTGACTCACCTCATCCCCTCTGTCCTCCACCCAGCCACCTTCCTCCTCACCTGGTCTCACCTGTCACTTCCCAGTGACTCACCTCATCCCCTCTGTCCTCCACACAGCCACCTTCCCCCTCACCTGGTCTCACCTATCACCTGCCAGTGACTCACCTCATCCCCTCTGTCCTCCACACAGCCAAATTCCCCCTCATCTGGTCTCACCTATCACCTCCCAGTGTCTCACCTCATCCCCTCTGTCCACCCAGCCACCTTCCCCCTCACCTGGTCTCACCTATCACCTCCCAGTGTCTAACTTCATCCCCTCTGTCTCCCACCCAGCCAACTTCCCCCTCACCTGCTCTCACCTATCACCGCCCAGTGTCTCACCTCATCCCCTCTGTCCACCCAGCCACATTCCCTCTCACCTGGTCTCACCTATCACCTCCCAGTGTCTCACTTCATCCCCTCTGTCTCCCACCCAGCCACCTTCACCTCACCTGGTCTCACCTATCACCTGCCAGTGCCTCACCTCATCCCCTCTGTCTCCCAACCAGCCACCTTCCCCCTCACCTGGTCTCACCTATCACATGCCAGTGACTCACCTCATCCCCTCTGTCTCCCACCCAGCCACCTTCCCCCTCACCTGGTCTCACCTATCAGCTCCCAGTGTCTCACTTCATCCCCTCTGTCTCCCACCCAGCCACCTTCCCACTCACCTGGTCTCACCTATCAGCTCCCAGTGACTCACCTTATCCCCTCTATCTCCCACCCAGCCACCTTCCCCCTCACCTGGTCTCACCTATCACCTCCCAGGGTCCCACTTCATCCCCTCTGTCTCCCACCCAGCCACCTTCCCCCTCACCTGGTCTCACCTATCAACTGCCAGTGACTCACCTCATCCCCTCTGTCTCCCACCCAGCCACCTTCCCCCTCACCTGGTCTCACCTATCAGCTCCCAGTGTCTCACTTCATCCCCTCTGTCTCCCACCCAGCCACATTCCCCCTCACCTGATCTCTCCTATCAGATCCCAGTGTCTCACCTCATCCCATCTGTCTCCCACCCAGCCACCTTCCCCCTCACCTGGTCTCACCTTTCACCTCCCAGTGACTCACCTCATCCCCTCTGTCTCCCACCCAGCCACCTTCCACTTCACCTGGTCTCACCTATCACCTCCCAGTGTATCACCTCATCCCCTCTGTCCTCCACCCAGCCACCTTCCCCTTCACCTGGTCTCACCTATCACCTCCCAGTGTCTCACCTCATCCCCTCTGTCTCCCACCCAGCCACCTTCCCCCTCACCTGGTCTCACCTATAACCTCCCAGTGACTCACCTCATCCCCTCTGTCCTCCACCCACCCACCTTCCTCCTCACCTGGTCTCACCTATCACTTCCCAGTGACTCACCTCATCCCCTCTGTCCTCCACACAGCCACCTTCCCCCTCACCTGGTCTCACCTATCACCTGCCAGTGACTCACCTCATCCCCTCTGTCCTCCACACAGCCAAATTCCCCCTCACCTGGTCTCACCTATCACCACCCAGTGTCTCACCTCATCCCCTCTGTCCACCCAGCCACCTTCCCCCTCACCTGGTCTCACCTATCACCTCCCAGTGTCTAACTTCATCCCCTCTGTCTCCCACCCAGCCAACTTCCCCCTCACCTGCTCTCACCTATCACCTCCCAGTGTCTCACCTCATCCCCTCTGTCCACCCAGCCACATTCCCTCTCACCTGGTCTCACCTATCACCTCCCAGTGTCTCACTTCATCCCCTCTGTCTCCCACCCAGCCACGTACACCTCACCTGGTCTCACCTATCACCTGCCAGTGCCTCACCTCATCCCCTCTGTCTCCCAACCAGCCACCTTCCCCCTCACCTGGTCTCACCTATCACATGCCAGTGACTCACCTCATCCCCTCTGTCTCCCACCCAGCCACCTTCCCCCTCACCTGGTCTCACCTATCAGCTCCCAGTGTCTCACTTCATCCCCTCTGTCTCCCACCCAGCCACCTTCCCCCTCACCTGGTCTCACCTATCAGCTCCCAGTGACTCACCTTATCCCCTCTATCTCCCACCCAGCCACCTTCCCCCTCACCTGGTCTCACCTATCACCTCCCAGTGACTCACCTCATCCCCTCTGTCTCCCACCCAGCCACCTTCCCCCTCACCTGGTCTCACCTATCACCTCCCAGTGTCCCACTTCATCCCCTCTGTCTCCCACCCAGCCACCTTCCCCCTCACCTGGTCTCACCTATCAGCTCCCAGTGTCTCACTTCATCCCCTCTGTCTCCCACCCAGCCACATTCCCCCTCACCTGGTCTCACCTATCATCTCCCAGTGCCTCACTTCATCCCCTCTGTCTCCCACCCAGCCACATTCCCCCTCACCATGTCTCACCTATCAGCTCCCAGTGTCTCACTTCATCCCCTCTGTCTCCCACCCAGCCACCTTCCCTCTCACCTGGTCTCAACTGTCACCTGCCAGTGACTCACATCATCCCCTCTGTCTCCCACCCAGCCACATTCCCCCTCACCTGGTCTCACCTGTCACCTCCCAGTGTCTCACTTCATCCCCTCTGTCCTCCACACAGCCAACTTCCTCCTCAACTGGTCTCACCTATCACTTCCCAGTGACTCACCTCATCCCCTCTGTCCTCCACCCAGCCACCTTCCTCCTCACCTGGTCTCACCTGTCACTTCCCAGTGACTCACCTCATCCCCTCTGTCCTCCACACAGCCACCTTCCCCCTCACCTGGTCTCACCTATCACCTGCCAGTGACTCACCTCATCCCCTCTGTCCTCCACACAGCCAAATTCCCCCTCATCTGGTCTCACCTATCACCTCCCAGTGTCTCACCTCATCCCCTCTGTCCACCCAGCCACCTTCCCCCTCACCTGGTCTCACCTATCACCTCCCAGTGTCTAACTTCATCCCCTCTGTCTCCCACCCAGCCAACTTCCCCCTCACCTGCTCTCACCTATCACCGCACAGTGTCTCACCTCATCCCCTCTGTCCACCCAGCCACATTCCCTCTCACCTGGTCTCACCTATCACCTCCCAGTGTCTCACTTCATCCCCTCTGTCTCCCACCCAGCCACCTTCACCTCACCTGGTCTCACCTATCACCTGCCAGTGCCTCACCTCATCCCCTCTGTCTCCCAACCAGCCACCTTCCCCCTCACCTGGTCTCACCTACCACATGCCAGTGACTCACCTCATCCCCTCTGTCTCCCACCCAGCCACCTTCCCCCTCACCTGGTCTCACCTATCAGCTCCCAGTGTCTCACTTCATCCCCTCTGTCTCCCACCCAGCCACCTTCCCACTCACCTGGTCTCACCTATCAGCTCCCAGTGACTCACCTTATCCCCTCTATCTCCCACCCAGCCACCTTCCCCCTCACCTGGTCTCACCTATCAGCTCACAGTGACTCACCTCATCCCCTCTGTCCTCCACGCAGCCACCTTCCCCCTCACCTGGTCTCACCTATCACCTCCCAGTGTCTCACCTCATCCCCTCTGTCTCTCACCCAGCCACCTTCCCCCTCACCTGGTCTCACCTATCACCTCCCAGGGTCCCACTTCATCCCCTCTGTCTCCCACCCAGCCACATTCCCCCTCACCTGGTCTCACCTATCAACTGCCAGTGACTCACCTCATCCCCTCTGTCTCCCTCCCAGCCACCTTCCCCCTCACCTGGTCTCACCTATCAGCTCCCAGTGTCTCACTTCATCCCCTCTGTCTCCCAGCCAGCCACATTCCCCCTCACCTGGTCTCACCTATCACCTCCCAGTGTCTCACTTCATCCCCTCTGTCTCCCACCCAGCCACATTCCCCCTCACCATGTCTCACCTATCAGCTCCCAGTGTCTCACTTCATCCCCTCTGTCTCCCACCCAGCCACCTTCCCTCTCACCTGGTCTCACCTGTCACCTGCCAGTGACTCACATCATCCCCTCTGTCTCCCACCCAGCCACATTCCCCCTCACCTGGTCTCACCTTTCACCTCCCAGTGTCTCACTTCATCCCCTCTGTCCTCCACCCAGCCACCTTCCCCCTCACCTGGTCTCACCTATCACTTCCCAGTGACTCACCTCATCCCCTCTGTCTCTCACCGAGCCACCTTCCCCCTCACCTGGTCTCATCTATCACCTCCCAGAGTCTCACCTCATCCCCTCTGTCCACCCAGTCACCTTCCACTACACATGGTCTCACCTATCACCTCCCAGTGACTCACCTCATCCCCTCTGTCTCCCACCCATCCACCTTCCCCCTCACCTGGTCTCACCTATCACCTGCCAGTGACTCACCTCATCCCCTCTGTCCTCCACACAGCCAAATTCCCCCTCATCTGGTCTCACCTATCACCTCCCAGTGTCTCACCTCATCCCCTCTGTCCACCCAGCCACCTTCCCCCTCACCTGGTCTCACCTATCACCTCCCAGTGTCTAACTTCATCCCCTCTGTCTCCCACCCAGCCAACTTCCCCCTCACCTGCTCTCACCTATCACCGCACAGTGTCTCACCTCATCCCCTCTGTCCACCCAGCCACATTCCCTCTCACCTGGTCTCACCTATCACCTCCCAGTGTCTCACTTCATCCCCTCTGTCTCCCACCCAGCCACCTTCACCTCACCTGGTCTCACCTATCACCTGCCAGTGCCTCACCTCATCCCCTCTGTCTCCCAACCAGCCACCTTCCCCCTCACCTGGTCTCACCTACCACATGCCAGTGACTCACCTCATCCCCTCTGTCTCCCACCCAGCCACCTTCCCCCTCACCTGGTCTCACCTATCAGCTCCCAGTGTCTCACTTCATCCCCTCTGTCTCCCACCCAGCCACCTTCCCACTCACCTGGTCTCACCTATCACCTGCCAGTGACTCACCTCATCCCCTCTGTCCTCCACACAGCCAAATTCCCCCTCATCTGGTCTCACCTATCACCTCCCAGTGTCTCACCTCATCCCCTCTGTCCACCCAGCCACCTTCCCCCTCACCTGGTCTCACCTATCACCTCCCAGTGTCTAACTTCATCCCCTCTGTCTCTCACCCAGCCAACTTCCCCCTCACCTGCTCTCACCTATCACCGCACAGTGTCTCACCTCATCCCCTCTGTCCACCCAGCCACATTCCCTCTCACCTGGTCTCACCTATCACCTCCCAGTGTCTCACTTCATCCCCTCTGTCTCCCACCCAGCCACCTTCACCTCACCTGGTCTCACCTATCACCTGCCAGTGCCTCACCTCATCCCCTCTGTCTCCCAACCAGCCACCTTCCCCCTCACCTGGTCTCACCTACCACATGCCAGTGACTCACCTCATCCCCTCTGTCTCCCACCCAGCCACCTTCCCCCTCACCTGGTCTCACCTATCAGCTCCCAGTGTCTCACTTCATCCCCTCTGTCTCCCACCCAGCCACCTTCCCACTCACCTGGTCTCACCTATCAGCTCCCAGTGACTCACCTTATCCCCTCTATCTCCCACCCAGCCACCTTCCCCCTCACCTGGTCTCACCTATCAGCTCACAGTGACTCACCTCATCCCCTCTGTCCTCCACGCAGCCACCTTCCCCCTCACCTGGTCTCACCTATCACCTCCCAGTGTCTCACCTCATCCCCTCTGTCTCTCACCCAGCCACCTTCCCCCTCACCTGGTCTCACCTATCACCTCCCAGGGTCCCACTTCATCCCCTCTGTCTCCCACCCAGCCACATTCCCCCTCACCTGGTCTCACCTATCAACTGCCAGTGACTCACCTCATCCCCTCTGTCTCCCTCCCAGCCACCTTCCCCCTCACCTGGTCTCACCTATCAGCTCCCAGTGTCTCACTTCATCCCCTCTGTCTCCCAGCCAGCCACATTCCCCCTCACCTGGTCTCACCTATCACCTCCCAGTGTCTCACTTCATCCCCTCTGTCTCCCACCCAGCCACATTCCCCCTCACCATGTCTCACCTATCAGCTCCCAGTGTCTCACTTCATCCCCTCTGTCTCCCACCCAGCCACCTTCCCTCTCACCTGGTCTCACCTGTCACCTGCCAGTGACTCACATCATCCCCTCTGTCTCCCACCCAGCCACATTCCCCCTCACCTGGTCTCACCTTTCACCTCCCAGTGTCTCACTTCATCCCCTCTGTCCTCCACCCAGCCACCTTCCCCCTCACCTGGTCTCACCTATCACTTCCCAGTGACTCACCTCATCCCCTCTGTCTCTCACCGAGCCACCTTCCCCCTCACCTGGTCTCATCTATCACCTCCCAGAGTCTCACCTCATCCCCTCTGTCCACCCAGTCACCTTCCACTACACATGGTCTCACCTATCACCTCCCAGTGACTCACCTCATCCCCTCTGTCTCCCACCCATCCACCTTCCCCCTCACCTGGTCTCACCTATCACCTGCCAGTGACTCACCTCATCCCCTCCGTCCTCCACCCATCCACCTTCCCCCTCACCTGGTCTCACCTATCACCTCCCAGTGACTCACCTCATCCCCTCTATCTCCCATCCAGCCACCTTCCCTTTCACCTGGTCTCACCTATCTCCTCCCAGTGTCTCACCTCATCCCCTCTGTCCTCCACCCAGCCACCTTCCCCCTCACCTGGTCTCACCTATCACCTCCCAGTGACTCACTTCATCCACTCTGTCTCCCACACAGGCACCTTCCCCCTCACCTGGTCTCACCTATCAGCTCACAGTGACTCACCTCATCCCCTCTGTCCTCCACGCAGCCACCTTCCCCCTCACCTGGTCTCACCTATCACCTCCCAGTGTCTCACCTCATCCCCTCTGTCTCTCACCCAGCCACCTTCCCCCTCACCTGGTCTCACCTATCACCTCCCAGTGTCTCACCTCATCCCCTCTGTCTCTCACCCAGCCACCTTCCCTCTCACCTGGTCTCACCTGTCACCTGCCAGTGACTCACATCATCCCCTCTGTCTCCCACCCAGCCACATTCCCCCTCACCTGGTCTCACCTGTCACCTCCCAGTGTCTCACTTCATCCCCTCTGTCCTCCACACAGCCAACTTCCTCCTCAACTGGTCTCACCTATCACTTCCCAGTGACTCACCTCATCCCCTCTGTCCTCCACCCAGCCACCTTCCTCCTCACCTGGTCTCACCTGTCACTTCCCAGTGACTCACCTCATCCCCTCTGTCCTCCACACAGCCACCTTCCCCCTCACCTGGTCTCACCTATCACCTGCCAGTGACTCACCTCATCCCCTCTGTCCTCCACACAGCCAAATTCCCCCTCATCTGGTCTCACCTATCACCTCCCAGTGTCTCACCTCATCCCCTCTGTCCACCCAGCCACCTTCCCCCTCACCTGGTCTCACCTATCACCTCCCAGTGTCTAACTTCATCCCCTCTGTCTCCCACCCAGCCAACTTCCCCCTCACCTGCTCTCACCTATCACCGCACAGTGTCTCACCTCATCCCCTCTGTCCACCCAGCCACATTCCCTCTCACCTGGTCTCACCTATCACCTCCCAGTGTCTCACTTCATCCCCTCTGTCTCCCACCCAGCCACCTTCACCTCACCTGGTCTCACCTATCACCTGCCAGTGCCTCACCTCATCCCCTCTGTCTCCCAACCAGCCACCTTCCCCCTCACCTGGTCTCACCTACCACATGCCAGTGACTCACCTCATCCCCTCTGTCTCCCACCCAGCCACCTTCCCCCTCACCTGGTCTCACCTATCAGCTCCCAGTGTCTCACTTCATCCCCTCTGTCTCCCACCCAGCCACCTTCCCACTCACCTGGTCTCACCTATCAGCTCCCAGTGACTCACCTTATCCCCTCTATCTCCCACCCAGCCACCTTCCCCCTCACCTGGTCTCACCTATCACCTCCCAGGGTCCCACTTCATCCCCTCTGTCTCCCACCCAGCCACATTCCCCCTCACCTGGTCTCACCTATCAACTGCCAGTGACTCACCTCATCCCCTCTGTCTCCCTCCCAGCCACCTTCCCCCTCACCTGGTCTCACCTATCAGCTCCCAGTGTCTCACTTCATCCCCTCTGTCTCCCAGCCAGCCACATTCCCCCTCACCTGGTCTCACCTATCACCTCCCAGTGTCTCACTTCATCCCCTCTGTCTCCCACCCAGCCACATTCCCCCTCACCATGTCTCACCTATCAGCTCCCAGTGTCTCACTTCATCCCCTCTGTCTCCCACCCAGCCACCTTCCCTCTCACCTGGTCTCACCTGTCACCTGCCAGTGACTCACATCATCCCCTCTGTCTCCCACCCAGCCACATTCCCCCTCACCTGGTCTCACCTTTCACCTCCCAGTGTCTCACTTCATCCCCTCTGTCCTCCACCCAGCCACCTTCCCCCTCACCTGGTCTCACCTATCACTTCCCAGTGACTCACCTCATCCCCTCTGTCTCTCACCGAGCCACCTTCCCCCTCACCTGGTCTCATCTATCACCTCCCAGAGTCTCACCTCATCCCCTCTGTCCACCCAGTCACCTTCCACTACACATGGTCTCACCTATCACCTCCCAGTGACTCACCTCATCCCCTCTGTCTCCCACCCATCCACCTTCCCCCTCACCTGGTCTCACCTATCACCTGCCAGTGACTCACCTCATCCCCTCCGTCCTCCACCCATCCACCTTCCCCCTCACCTGGTCTCACCTATCACCTCCCAGTGACTCACCTCATCCCCTCTATCTCCCATCCAGCCACCTTCCCTTTCACCTGGTCTCACCTATCTCCTCCCAGTGTCTCACCTCATCCCCTCTGTCCTCCACCCAGCCACCTTCCCCCTCACCTGGTCTCACCTATCACCTCCCAGTGACTCACTTCATCCACTCTGTCTCCCACACAGGCACCTTCCCCCTCACCTGGTCTCACCTATCAGCTCACAGTGACTCACCTCATCCCCTCTGTCCTCCACGCAGCCACCTTCCCCCTCACCTGGTCTCACCTATCACCTCCCAGTGTCTCACCTCATCCCCTCTGTCTCTCACCCAGCCACCTTCCCCCTCACCTGGTCTCACCTATCACCTCCCAGTGTCTCATCTCATCCCCTCTGTCCACCCAGTCACCTTCCACGTCACCTGGTCTCACCAATCACCTGCCAGTGACTCACCTCATCCCCTCTGTCTCCCAACCAGCCACCTTCCCCCTCACCTGGTCTCACCTATCACCTGCCAGTGCCTCACCTCATCCCCTCTGTCTCCCAACCAGCCACCTTCCCCCTCACCTGCTCTCACCTATCACATGCCAGTGACTCACCTCATCCCCTCTGTCTCCCACCCAGCCACCTTCCCCCTCACCTGGTCTCACCTATCAGCTCCCAGTGTCTCACTTCATCCCCTCTGTCTCCCACCCAGCCACCTTCCCCCTCACCTGGTCTCACCTATCAGCTCCCAGTGACTCACCTTATCCCCTCTATCTCCCACCCAGCCACCATCCCCCTCACCTGGTCTCACCTATCACCTGCCAGTGACTCACCTCATCCCCTCTGTCTCCCACCCATCCACCTTCCCCCTCACCTGGTCTCACCTATCACCTCCCAGTGACTCACCTCATCCCCTCTGTCTCCCACCCATCCACCTTCCCCCTCACCTGGTCTCACCTATCACCTGCCAGTGACTCACCTCATCCCCTCCGTCCTCCACCCATCCACCTTCCCCCTCACCTGGTCTCACCTATCACCTCCCAGTGACTCACCTCATCCCCTCTATCTCCCATCCAGCCACCTTCCCTTTCACCTGGTCTCACCTATCTCCTCCCAGTGTCTCACCTCATCCCCTCTGTCCTCCACCCAGCCACCTTCCCCCTCACCTGGTCTCACCTATCACCTCCCAGTGACTCACTTCATCCACTCTGTCTCCCACACAGGCACCTTCCCCCTCACCTGGTCTCACCTATCAGCTCACAGTGACTCACCTCATCCCCTCTGTCCTCCACGCAGCCACCTTCCCCCTCACCTGGTCTCACCTATCACCTCCCAGTGTCTCACCTCATCCCCTCTGTCTCTCACCCAGCCACCTTCCCCCTCACCTGGTCTCACCTATCACCTCCCAGTGTCTCATCTCATCCCCTCTGTCCACCCAGTCACCTTCCACGTCACCTGGTCTCACCAATCACCTGCCAGTGACTCACCTCATCCCCTCTGTCTCCCAACCAGCCACCTTCCCCCTCACCTGGTCTCACCTATCACCTGCCAGTGCCTCACCTCATCCCCTCTGTCTCCCAACCAGCCACCTTCCCCCTCACCTGCTCTCACCTATCACATGCCAGTGACTCACCTCATCCCCTCTGACTCCCACCCAGCCACCTTCCCCCTCACCTGGTCTCACCTATCAGCTCCCAGTGTCTCACTTCATCCCCTCTGTCTCCCACCCAGCCACCTTCCCCCTCACCTGGTCTCACCTATCAGCTCCCAGTGACTCACCTTATCCCCTCTATCTCCCACCCAGCCACCATCCCCCTCACCTGGTCTCACCTATCACCTGCCAGTGACTCACCTCATCCCCTCTGTCTCCCACCCATCCACCTTCCCCCTCACCTGGTCTCACCTATCACCTCCCAGTGACTCACCTCATCCCCTCTGTCTCCCACCCATCCACCTTCCCCCTCACCTGGTCTCACCTATCACCTGCCAGTGACTCACCTCATCCCCTCCGTCCTCCACCCATCCACCTTCCCCCTCACCTGGTCTCACCTATCACCTCCCAGTGACTCACCTCATCCCCTCTATCTCCCATCCAGCCACCTTCCCTTTCACCTGGTCTCACCTATCTCCTCCCAGTGTCTCACCTCATCCCCTCTGTCCTCCACCCAGCCACCTTCCCCCTCACCTGGTCTCACCTATCACCTCCCAGTGACTCACTTCATCCACTCTGTCTCCCACACAGGCACCTTCCCCCTCACCTGGTCTCACCTATCAGCTCACAGTGACTCACCTCATCCCCTCTGTCCTCCACGCAGCCACCTTCCCCCTCACCTGGTCTCACCTATCACCTCCCAGTGTCTCACCTCATCCCCTCTGTCTCTCACCCAGCCACCTTCCCCCTCACCTGGTCTCACCTATCACCTCCCAGTGTCTCATCTCATCCCCTCTGTCCACCCAGTCACCTTCCACGTCACCTGGTCTCACCAATCACCTGCCAGTGACTCACCTCATCCCCTCTGTCTCCCAACCAGCCACCTTCCCCCTCACCTGGTCTCACCTATCACCTGCCAGTGCCTCACCTCATCCCCTCTGTCTCCCAACCAGCCACCTTCCCCCTCACCTGCTCTCACCTATCACATGCCAGTGACTCACCTCATCCCCTCTGTCTCCCACCCAGCCACCTTCCCCCTCACCTGGTCTCACCTATCAGCTCCCAGTGTCTCACTTCATCCCCTCTGTCTCCCACCCAGCCACCTTCCCCCTCACCTGGTCTCACCTATCAGCTCCCAGTGACTCACCTTATCCCCTCTATCTCCCACCCAGCCACCATCCCCCTCACCTGGTCTCACCTTTCACCTCCCAGTGACTCACCTCATCCCCTCTGTCTCCCACCCATCCACCTTCCCCCTCACCTGGTCTCACCTATCACCTGCCAGTGACTCACCTCATCCCCTCCGTCCTCCACCCATCCACCTTCCCCCTCACCTGGTCTCACCTATCACCTCCCAGTGACTCACCTCATCCCCTCTATCTCCCATCCAGCCACCTTCCCTTTCACCTGGTCTCACCTATCTCCTCCCAGTGTCTCACCTCATCCCCTCTGTCCTCCACCCAGCCACCTTCCCCCTCACCTGGTCTCACCTATCACCTCCCAGTGACTCACTTCATCCACTCTGTCTCCCACACAGGCACCTTCCCCCTCACCTGGTCTCACCTATCAGCTCACAGTGACTCACCTCATCCCCTCTGTCCTCAACGCAGCCACCTTCCCCCTCACCTGGTCTCACCTATCACCTCCAAGTGTCTCACCTCATCCCCTCTGTCTCTCACCCAGCCACCTTCCCCCTCACCTGGTCTCACCTATCACCTCCCAGTGTCTCATCTCATCCCCTCTGTCCACCCAGTCACCTTCCACGTCACCTGGTCTCACCAATCACCTGCCAGTGACTCACCTCATCCCCTCTGTCTCCCAACCAGCCACCTTCCCCCTCACCTGGTCTCACCTATCACCTGCCAGTGCCTCACCTCATCCCCTCTGTCTCCCAACCAGCCACCTTCCCCCTCACCTGCTCTCACCTATCACATGCCAGTGACTCACCTCATCCCCTCTGTCTCCCACCCAGCCACCTTCCCCCTCACCTGGTCTCACCTATCAGCTCCCAGTGTCTCACTTCATCCCCTCTGTCTCCCACCCAGCCACCTTCCCCCTCACCTGGTCTCACCTATCAGCTCCCAGTGACTCACCTTATCCCCTCTATCTCCCACCCAGCCACCATCCCCCTCACCTGGTCTCACCTATCACCTGCCAGTGACTCACCTCATCCCCTCTGTCTCCCACCCATCCACCTTCCCCCTCACCTGGTCTCACCTATCACTTCCCAGTGACTCACCTCATCCCCTCTGTCTCCCACCCATCCACCTTCCCCCTCACCTGGTCTCACCTATCACCTGCCAGTGACTCACCTCATCCCCTCCGTCCTCCACCCATCCACCTTCCCCCTCACCTGGTCTCACCTATCACCTCCCAGTGACTCACCTCATCCCCTCTATCTCCCATCCAGCCACCTTCCCTTTCACCTGGTCTCACCTATCTCCTCCCAGTGTCTCACCTCATCCCCTCTGTCCTCCACCCAGCCACCTTCCCCCTCACCTGGTCTCACCTATCACCTCCCAGTGACTCACTTCATCCACTCTGTCTCCCACACAGGCACCTTCCCCCTCACCTGGTCTCACCTATCAGCTCACAGTGACTCACCTCATCCCCTCTGTCCTCCACGCAGCCACCTTCCCCCTCACCTGGTCTCACCTATCACCTCCCAGTGTCTCACCTCATCCCCTCTGTCTCTCACCCAGCCACCTTCCCCCTCACCTGGTCTCACCTATCACCTCCCAGTGTCTCATCTCATCCCCTCTGTCCACCCAGTCACCTTCCACGTCACCTGGTCTCACCAATCACCTGCCAGTGACTCACCTCATCCCCTCTGTCTCCCAACCAGCCACCTTCCCCCTCACCTGGTCTCACCTATCACCTGCCAGTGCCTCACCTCATCCCCTCTGTCTCCCAACCAGCCACCTTCCCCCTCACCTGCTCTCACCTATCACATGCCAGTGACTCACCTCATCCCCTCTGTCTCCCACCCAGCCACCTTCCCCCTCACCTGGTCTCACCTATCAGCTCCCAGTGTCTCACTTCATCCCCTCTGTCTCCCACCCAGCCACCTTCCCCCTCACCTGGTCTCACCTATCAGCTCCCAGTGACTCACCTTATCCCCTCTATCTCCCACCCAGCCACCATCCCCCTCACCTGGTCTCACCTATCACCTGCCAGTGACTCACCTCATCCCCTCTGTCTCCCACCCATCCACCTTCCCCCTCACCTGGTCTCACCTATCACCTCCCAGTGACTCACCTCATCCCCTCTGTCTCCCACCCATCCACCTTCCCCCTCACCTGGTCTCACCTATCACCTGCCAGTGACTCACCTCATCCCCTCCGTCCTCCACCCATCCACCTTCCCCCTCACCTGGTCTCACCTATCACCTCCCAGTGACTCACCTCATCCCCTCTATCTCCCATCCAGCCACCTTCCCTTTCACCTGGTCTCACCTATCTCCTCCCAGTGTCTCACCTCATCCCCTCTGTCCTCCACCCAGCCACCTTCCCCCTCACCTGGTCTCACCTATCACCTCCCAGTGACTCACTTCATCCACTCTGTCTCCCACACAGGCACCTTCCCCCTCACCTGGTCTCACCTATCAGCTCACAGTGACTCACCTCATCCCCTCTGTCCTCCACGCAGCCACCTTCCCCCTCACCTGGTCTCACCTATCACCTCCCAGTGTCTCACCTCATCCCCTCTGTCTCTCACCCAGCCACCTTCCCCCTCACCTGGTCTCACCTATCACCTCCCAGTGTCTCATCTCATCCCCTCTGTCCACCCAGTCACCTTCCACGTCACCTGGTCTCACCAATCACCTGCCAGTGACTCACCTCATCCCCTCTGTCTCCCAACCAGCCACCTTCCCCCTCACCTGGTCTCACCTATCACCTGCCAGTGCCTCACCTCATCCCCTCTGTCTCCCAACCAGCCACCTTCCCCCTCACCTGCTCTCACCTATCACATGCCAGTGACTCACCTCATCCCCTCTGTCTCCCACCCAGCCACCTTCCCCCTCACCTGGTCTCACCTATCAGCTCCCAGTGTCTCACTTCATCCCCTCTGTCTCCCACCCAGCCACCTTCCCCCTCACCTGGTCTCACCTATCAGCTCCCAGTGACTCACCTTATCCCCTCTATCTCCCACCCAGCCACCATCCCCCTCACCTGGTCTCACCTTTCACCTCCCAGTGACTCACCTCATCCCCTCTGTCTCCCACCCAGCCACCTTCCACTTCACCTGGTCTCACCTATCACCTCCCAGTGTATCACCTCATCCCCTCTGTCCTCCACCCAGCCACCTTCCCCTTCACCTGGTCTCACCTATCACCTCCCAGTGTCTCACCTCATCCCCTCTGTCTCCCACCCAGCCACCTTCCCCCTCACCTGGTCTCACCTATCACTTCCCAGTGACTCACCTCATCCCCTCTGTCTCTCACCGAGCCACCTTCCCCCTCACCTGGTCTCATCTATCACCTCCCAGAGTCTCACCTCATCCCCTCTGTCCACCCAGTCACCTTCCACTACACATGGTCTCACCTATCACCTCCCAGTGACTCACCTCATCCCCTCTGTCTCCCACCCATCCACCTTCCACCTCACCTGGTCTCACCTATCACCTGCCAGTGACTCACCTCATCCCCTCCGTCCTCCACCCATCCACCTTCCCCCTCACCTGGTCTCACCTATCACCTCCCAGTGACTCACCTCATCCCCTCTATCTCCCACCCAGCCACCTTCCCTTTCACCTGGTCTCACCTATCTCCTCCCAGTGTCTCACCTCATCCCCTCTGTCCTCCACCCAGCCACCTTCCCCCTCACCTGGTCTCACCTATCACCTCCCTGTGACTCACTTCATCCACTCTGTCTCCCACACAGGCACCTTCCCCCTCACCTGGTCTCACCTATCAGCTCCCAGTGACTCACCTCATCCCCTCTGTCCTCCACGCAGCCACCTTCCCCCTCACCTGGTCTCACCTATCACCTCCCAGTGTCTCACCTCATCCCCTCTGTCTCTCACCCAGCCACCTTCCCCCTCACCTGGTCTCACCTATCACCTCCCAGTGTCTCATCTCATCCCCTCTGTCCACCCAGTCACCTTCCACGTCACCTGGTCTCACCAATCACCTGCCAGTGACTCACCTCATCCCCTCTGTCTCCCAACCAGCCACCTTCCCCCTCACCTGGTCTCACCTATCACCTGCCAGTGCCTCACCTCATCCCCTCTGTCTCCCAACCAGCCACCTTCCCCCTCACCTGCTCTCACCTATCACATGCCAGTGACTCACCTCATCCCCTCTGTCTCCCACCCAGCCACCTTCCCCCTCACCTGGTCTCACCTATCAGCTCCCAGTGTCTCACTTCATCCCCTCTGTCTCCCAGCCAGCCACCTTCCCCCTCACCTGGTCTCACCTATCAGCTCCCAGTGACTCACCTTATCCCCTCTATCTCCCACCCAGCCACCTTCCCCCTCACCTGGTCTCACCTTTCACCTCCCAGTGACTCACCTCATCCCCTCTGTCTCCCACCCAGCCACCTTCAACTTCACCTGGTCTCACCTATCACCTCCCAGTGTATCACCTCATCCCCTCTGTCCTCCACCCAGCCACCTTCCCCTTCACCTGGTCTCACCTATCACCTCCCAGTGTCTCACCTCATCCCCTCTGTCTCCCACCCAGCCACCTTCCCCCTCACCTGGTCTCACCTATAACCTCCCAGTGACTCACCTCATCCCCTCTGTCCTCCACCCACCCACCTTCCTCCTCACCTGGTCTCACCTGTCACTTCCCAGTGACTCACCTCATCCCCTCTGTCCTCCACACAGCCAACTTCCCCCTCACCTGGTCTCACCTATCACCTGCCAGTGACTCACCTCATCCCCTCTGTCCTCCACATAGCCAAATTCCCCCTCACCTGGTCTCACCTATCACCTCCCAGTGTCTCACCTCATCCCCTCTGTCCACCCAGCCACCTTTTCCCTCACCTGGTCTCACCTATCACCTCCCAGTGTCTAACTTCATCCCCTCTGTCTCCCACCCAGCCAACTTCCCCCTCACCTGCTCTCAACTATCACCTCCCAGTGTCTCACCTCATCCCCTCTGTCCACCCAGCCACATTCCCTCTCACCTGGTCTCACCTATCACCTCCCAGTGTCTCACTTCATCCCCTCTGTCTCCCACCCAGCCACGTTCACCTCACCTGGTCTCACCTATCACCTGCCAGTGCCTCACCTCATCCCCTCTGTCTCCCAACCAGCCACCTTCCCCCTCACCTGGTCTTACCTATCACATGCCAGTGACTCACCTCATCCCCTCTGTCTCCCACCCAGCCACCTTCCCCCTCACCTGGTCTCACCTATCAGCTCCCAGTGTCTCACTTCATCCCCTCTGTCTCCCACCCAGCCACCTTCCCCCTCACCTGGTCTCACCTATCAGCTCCCAGTGACTCACCTTATCCCCTCTATCTCCCACCCAGCCACCTTCCCCCTCACCTGGTCTCACCTATCACCTCCCAGTGTCCCACTTCATCCCCTCTGTCTCCCACCCAGCCACCTTCCCCCTCACCTGGTCTCACCTATCAGCTCCCAGTGTCTCACTTCATCCCCTCTGTCTCCCACCCAGCCACATTCCCCCTCACCTGGTCTCACCTATCACCTCCCAGTGCCTCACTTCATCCCCTCTGTCTCCCACCCAGCCACATTCCCCCTCACCATGTCTCACCTATCAGCTCCCAGTGTCTCACTTCATCCCCTCTGTCTCCCACCCAGCCACCTTCCCTCTCACCTGGTCTCACCTGTCACCTGCCAGTGACTCACATCATCCCCTCTGTCTCCCACCCAGCCACATTCCCCCTCACCTGGTCTCACCTGTCACCTCCCAGTGTCTCACTTCATCCCCTCTGTCCTCCACACAGCCAACTTCCTCCTCAACTGGTCTCACCTATCACTTCCCAGTGACTCACCTCATCCCCTCTTGTCTCCACCCACCCACCTTCCTCCTCGTCTGGTCTCACCTATCACCTCCCAGTGTCTCACCTCATCCCCTCATCCCCTCTGTCCACCCAGCCACCTTCCCCCTCCCAGTGTCTCACTTCATCCCCTCTGTCTCCCACCCAGCCACCTTCCCCCTCACCTGGTCTCACCTATCAGCTCCCAGTGTCTCACTTCATCCCCTCTGTCTCCCACCCAGCCACCTTCCCACTCACCTGGTCTCACCTATCAGCTCCCAGTGACTCACCTTATCCCCTCTATCTCCCACCCAGCCACCTTCCCCCTCACCTGGTCTCACCTATCACCTCCCAGTGACTCACCTCATCCCCTCTGTCTCCCACCCAGCCACCTTCCCCCTCACCTGGTCTCACCTATCAACTGCCAGTGACTCACCTCATCCCCTCTGTCTCCCACCCAGCCACCTTCCCACTCACCTGGTCTCACCTATCAGCTCCCAGTGTCTCACTTCATCCCCTCTGTCTCCCACCCAGCCACATTCCCCCTCACCTGGTCTCACCTATCACCTCCCAGTGTCTCACTTCATCCCCTCTGTCTCCCACCCAGCCACATTCCCCCTCACCATGTCTCACCTATCAGCTCCCAGTGTCTCACTTCATCCCCTCTGTCTCCCACCCAGCCACCTTCCCTCTCACCTGGTCTCACCTGTCACCTGCCAGTGACTCACATCATCCCCTCTGTCTCCCACCCAGCCACATTCCCCCTCACCTGGTCTCACCTGTCACCTCCCAGTGTCTCACTTCATCCCCTCTGTCCTCCACCCAGCCACCTTCCCCCTCACCTGGTCTCACCTATCACTTCCCAGTGACTCACCTCATCCCCTCTGTCTCTCACCCAGCCACCTTCCCCCTCACCTGGTCTCATCTATCACCTCCCAGAGTCTCACCTCATCCCCTCTTTCCACCCAGTCACCTTCCACTACACATGGTCTCACCTATCACCTCCCAGTGACTCACCTCATCCCCTCTGTCTCCCACCCATCCACCTTCCCCCTCACCTGGTCTCACCTATCACCTGCCAGTGACTCACCTCATCCCCTCCGTCCTCCACCCATCCACCTTCCCCCTCACCTGGTCTCACCTATCACCTCCCAGTGACTCACCTCATCCCCTCTATCTCCCACCCAGCCACCTTCCCTTTCACCTGGTCTCACCTATCTCCTCCCAATGTCTCACCTCATCCCCTCTGTCCTCCACCCAGCCACCTTCCCCCCTCACCTGGTCTCACCTATCACCTCCCAGTGACTCACTTCATCCACTCTGTCTCCCACCCAGGCACCTTCCCCCTCACCTGGTCTCACCTATCAGCTCCCAGTGACTCACCTCATCCCCTCTGTCCTCCACGCAGCCACCTTCCCCCTCACCTGGTCTCACCTATCACCTCCCAGTGCCTCACCTCATCCCCTCTGTCTCCCAACCAGCCACCTTCCCCCTCACCTGCTCTCACCTATCACATGCCAGTGACTCACCTCATCCCCTCTGTCTCCCACCCAGCCACATTCCCCCTCACCTGGTCTCACCTATCAGCTCCCAGTGTCTCACTTCATCCCCTCTGTCTCCCACCCAGCCACCTTCCCCCTCACCTGGTCTCACCTATCAGCTCCCAGTGACTCACCTTATCCCCTCTATCTCCCACCCAGCCACCTTCCCCCTCACCTGGTCTCACCTTTCACCTCCCAGTGACTCACCTCATCCCCTCTGTCTCCCACCCATCCACCTTCCACTTCACCTGGTCTCACCTATCACCTCCCAGTGTATCACCTCATCCCCTCTGTCCTCCACCCAGCCACCTTCCCCTTCACCTGGTCTCACCTATCACCTCCCAGTGTCTCACCTCATCCCCTCTGTCTCCCACCCAGCCACCTTCCCCCTCACCTGGTCTCACCTATCACTTCCCAGTGACTCACCTCATCCCCTCTGTCTCTCACCGAGCCACCTTCCCCCTCACCTGGTCTCATCTATCACCTCCCAGAGTCTCACCTCATCCCCTCTGTCCACCCAGTCACCTTCCACTACACATGGTCTCACCTATCACCTCCCAGTGACTCACCTCATCCCCTCTGTCTCCCACCCATCCACCTTCCCCCTCACCTGGTCTCACCTATCACCTGCCAGTGACTCACCTCATCCCCTCCGTCCTCCACCCATCCACCTTCCCCCTCACCTGGTCTCACCTATCACCTCCCAGTGACTCACCTCATCCCCTCTATCTCCCACCCAGCCACCTTCCCTTTCACCTGGTCTCACCTATCTCCTCCCAGTGTCTCACCTCATCCCCTCTGTCCTCCACCCAGCCACCTTCCCCCTCACCTGGTCTCACCTATCACCTCCCAGTGACTCACTTCATCCACTCTGTCTCCCACACAGGCACCTTCCCCCTCACCTGGTCTCACCTATCAGCTCCCAGTGACTCACCTCATCCCCTCTGTCCTCCACGCAGCCACCTTCCCCCTCACCTGGTCTCACCTATCACCTCCCAGTGTCTCACCTCATCCCCTCTGTCTCTCACCCAGCCACATTCCCCCTCACCTGGTCTCACCTATCACCTCCCAGTGTCTCATCTCATCCCCTCTGTACACCCAGTCACCTTCCACGTCACCTGGTCTCACCAATCACCTGCCAGTGACTCACCTCATCCCCTCTGTCTCCCAACCAGCCACCTTCCCCCTCACCTGGTCTCACCTATCACCTGCCAGTGCCTCACCTCATCCCCTCTGTCTCCCAACCAGCCACCTTCCCCCTCACCTGCTCTCACCTATCACATGCCAGTGACTCACCTCATCCCCTCTGTCTCCCACCCAGCCACCTTCCCCCTGACCTGGTCTCACCTATCAGCTCCCAGTGTCTCACTTCATCCCCTCTGTCTCCCACCCAGCCACCTTCCCCCTCACCTGGTCTCACCTATCAGCTCCCAGTGACTCACCTTATCCCCTCTATCTCCCACCCAGCCACCTTCCCCCTCACCTGGTCTCACCTTTCACCTCCCAGTGACTCACCTCATCCCCTCTGTCTCCCACCCAGGCACCTTCCACTTCACCTGGTCTCACCTATCACCTCCCAGTGTATCACCTCATCCCCTCTGTCCTCCACCCAGCCACCTTCCCCTTCACCTGGTCTCACCTATCACCTCCCAGTGTCTCACCTCATCCCCTCTGTCTCCCACCCAGCCACCTTCCCCCTCACCTGGTCTCACCTATAACCTCCCAGTGACTCACCTCATCCCCTCTGTCCTCCACCCACCCACCTTCCTCCTCACCTGGTCTCACCTGTCACTTCCCAGTGACTCACCTCATCCCCTCTGTCCTCCACACAGCCAACTTCCCCCTCACCTGGTCTCACATATCAGCTGCCAGTGACTCACCTCATCCCCTCTGTCCTCCACATAGCCAAATTCCCCCTCACCTGGTCTCACCTATCACCTCCCAGTGTCTCACCTCATCCCCTCTGTCCACCCAGCCACCTTCCCCCTCACCTGGGCTCACCTATCACCTCCCAGTGTCTAACTTCATCCCCTCTGTCTCCCACCCAGCCAACTTCCCCCTCACCTGCTCTCACCTATCACCTCCCAGTGTCTCACCTCATCCCCTCTGTCCACCCAGCCACATTCCCTCTCACCTGGTCTCACCTATCACCTCCCAGTGTCTCACTTCATCCCCTCTGTCTCCCACCCAGCCACGTTCACCTCACCTGGTCTCACCTATCACCTGCCAGTGCCTCACCTCATCCCCTCTGTCTCCCAACCAGCCACCTTCCCCCTCACCTGGTCTCACCTATCACATGCCAGTGACTCACCTCATCCCCTCTGTCTCCCACCCAGCCACCTTCCCCCTCACCTGGTCTCACCTATCAGCTCCCAGTGTCTCACTTCATCCCCTCTGTCTCCCACCCAGCCACCTTCCCCCTCACCTGGTCTCACCTATCAGCTCCCAGTGACTCACCTTATCCCCTCTATCTCCCACCCAGCCACCTTCCCCCTCACCTGGTCTCACCTATCACCTCCCAGTGTCCCACTTCATCCCCTCTGTCTCCCACCCAGCCACCTTCCCCCTCACCTGGTCTCACCTATCAGCTCCCAGTGTCTCACTTCATCCCCTCTGTCTCCCACCCAGCCACATTCCCCCTCACCTGGTCTCACCTATCACCTCCCAGTGCCTCACTTCATCCCCTCTGTCTCCCACCCAGCCACATTCCCCCTCACCATGTCTCACCTATCAGCTCCCAGTGTCTCACTTCATCCCCTCTGTCTCCCACCCAGCCACCTTCCCTCTCACCTGGTCTCACCTGTCACCTGCCAGTGACTCACATCATCCCCTCTGTCTCCCACCCAGCCACATTCCCCCTCACCTGGTCTCACCTGTCACCTCCCAGTGTCTCACTTCATCCCCTCTGTCCTCCACACAGCCAACTTCCTCCTCAACTGGTCTCACCTATCACTTCCCAGTGACTCACCTCATCGCCTCTTGTCTCCACCCACCCACCTTCCTCCTCACCTGGTCTCACCTGTCACTTCCCAGTGACTCACCTCATCCCCTCTGTCCTCCACACAGCCAAATTCCCCCTCATCTGGTCTCACCTATCACCTCCCAGTGTCTCACCTCATCCCCTCTGTCCACCCAGCCACCTTCCCCCTCACCTGGTCTCACCTATCACCTCCAAGTGTCTAACTTCCTCCCCTCTGTCTCCCACCCAGCCAACTTCCCCCTCACCTGCTCTCACCTATCACCTCCCAGTGTCTCACCTCATCCCCTCTGTCCACCCAGCCACATTCCCTCTCACCTGGTCTCACCTATCACCTCCCAGTGTCTCACTTCATCCCCTCTGTCTCCCACCCAGCCACCTTCACCTCACCTGGTCTCACCTATCACCTGCCAGTGCCTCACCTCATCCCCTCTGTCTCCCAACCAGCCACCTTCCCCCTCACCTGGTCTCACCTATCACATGCCAGTGACTCACCTCATCCCCTCTGTCCTCCACCCAGCCACCTTCCCCCTCACCTGGTCTCACCTATCACCTCCCAGTGACTCACTTCATCCACTCTGTCTCCCACACAGGCACCTTCCCCCTCACCTGGTCTCACCTATCAGCTCCCAGTGACTCACCTCATCCCCTCTGTCCTCCACGCAGCCACCTTCCCCCTCACCTGGTCTCACCTATCACCTCCCAGTGTCTCACCTCATCCCCTCTGTCTCTCACCCAGCCACATTCCCCCTCACCTGGTCTCACCTATCACCTCCCAGTGTCTCATCTCATCCCCTCTGTCCACCCAGTCACCTTCCACGTCACCTGGTCTCACCAATCACCTGCCAGTGACTCACCTCATCCCCTCTGTCTCCCAACCAGCCAACTTCCCCCTCACCTGGTCTCACCTATCACCTGCCAGTGCCTCACCTCATCCCCTCTGTCTCCCAACCAGCCACCTTCCCCCTCACCTGCTCTCACCTATCACATGCCAGTGACTCACCTCATCCCCTCTGTCTCCCACCCAGCCACCTTCCCCCTGACCTGGTCTCACCTATCAGCTCCCAGTGTCTCACTTCATCCCCTCTGTCTCCCACCCAGCCACCTTCCCCCTCACCTGGTCTCACCTATCAGCTCCCAGTGACTCACCTTATCCCCTCTATCTCCCACCCAGCCACCTTCCCCCTCACCTGGTCTCACCTTTCACCTCCCAGTGACTCACCTCATCCCCTCTGTCTCCCACCCAGCCACCTTCCACTTCACCTGGTCTCACCTATCACCTCCCAGTGTATCACCTCATCCCCTCTGTCCTCCACACAGCCAACTTCCCCCTCACCTGGTCTCACCTATCACCGGCCAGTGACTCACCTCATCCCCTCTGTCCTCCACATAGCCAAATTCCCCCTCACCTGGTCTCACCTATCACCTCCCAGTGTCTCACCTCATCCCCTCTGTCCACCCAGCCACCTTCCCCCTCACCTGGGCTCACCTATCACCTCCCAGTGTCTAACTTCATCCCCTCTGTCTCCCACCCAGCCAACTTCCCCCTCACCTGCTCTCACCTATCACCTCCCAGTGTCTCACCTCATCCCCTCTGTCCACCCAGCCACATTCCCTCTCACCTGGTCTCACCTATCACCTCCCAGTGTCTCACTTCATCCCCTCTGTCTCCCACCCAGCCACGTTCACCTCACCTGGTCTCACCTATCACCTGCCAGTGCCTCACCTCATCCCCTCTGTCTCCCAACCAGCCACCTTCCCCCTCACCTGGTCTCACCTATCACATGCCAGTGACTCACCTCATCCCCTCTGTCTCCCACCCAGCCACCTTCCCCCTCACCTGGTCTCACCTATCAGCTCCCAGTGTCTCACTTCATCCCCTCTGTCTCCCACCCAGCCAACTTCCCCCTCACCTGGTCTCACCTATCAGCTCCCAGTGACTCACCTTATCCCCTCTATCTCCCACCCAGCCACCTTCCCCCTCACCTGGTCTCACCTATCACCTCCCAGTGTCCCACTTCATCCCCTCTGTCTCCCACCCAGCCACCTTCCCCCTCACCTGGTCTCACCTATCAGCTCCCAGTGTCTCACTTCATCCCCTCTGTCTCCCACCCAGCCACATTCCCCCTCACCTGGTCTCACCTATCACCTCCCAGTGCCTCACTTCATCCCCTCTGTCTCCCACCCAGCCACATTCCCCCTCACCATGTCTCACCTATCAGCTCCCAGTGTCTCACTTCATCCCCTCTGTCTCCCACCCAGCCACCTTCCCTCTCACCTGGTCTCACCTGTCACCTGCCAGTGACTCACATCATCCCCTCTGTCTCCCACCCAGCCACATTCCCCCTCACCTGGTCTCACCTGTCACCTCCCAGTGTCTCACTTCATCCCCTCTGTCCTCCACACAGCCAACTTCCTCCTCAACTGGTCTCACCTATCACTTCCCAGTGACTCACCTCATCCCCTCTTGTCTCCACCCACCCACCTTCCTCCTCACCTGGTCTCACCTATCAGCTCCCAGTGACTCACCTTATCCCCTCTATCTCCCACCCAGCCACCTTCCCCCTCACCTGGTCTCACCTTTCACCTCCCAGTGACTCACCTCATCCCCTCTGTCCACCCAGCCACCTTCCCCCTCACCTGGTCTCACCTATCACCTCCAAGTGTCTAACTTCATCCCCTCTGTCTCCCACCCAGCCAACTTCCCCCTCACCTGCTCTCACCTATCACCTCCCAGTGTCTCACCTCATCCCCTCTGTCCACCCAGCCACATTCCCTCTCACCTGGTCTCACCTATCACCTCCCAGTGTCTCACTTCATCCCCTCTGTCTCCCACCCAGCCACCTTCACCTCACCTGGTCTCACCTATCACCTGCCAGTGCCTCACCTCATCCCCTCTGTCTCCCAACCAGCCACCTTCCCCCTCACCTGGTCTCACCTATCACATGCCAGTGACTCACCTCATCCCCTCTGTCTCCCACCCAGCCACCTTCCCCCTCACCTGGTCTCACCTATCAGCTCCCAGTGTCTCACTTCATCCCCTCTGTCTCCCACCCAGCCACCTTCCCACTCACCTGGTCTCACCTATAAGCTCCCAGTGACTCTCCTTATCCCCTCTATCTCCCACCCAGCCACCTTCCCCCTCACCTGGTCTCACCTATCACCTCCCAGTGACTCACCTCATCCCCTCTGTCTCCCACCCAGCCAACTTCCCCCTCACCTGGTCTCACCTATCACCTCCCAGGGTCCCACTTCATCCCCTCTGTCTCCCACCCAGCCACCTTCCCCCTCACCTGGTCTCACCTATCAACTGCCAGTGACTCACCTCATCCCCTCTGTCTCCCACCCAGCCACCTTCCCCCTCACCTGGTCTCACCTATCAGCTCCCAGTGACTCACTTCATCCCCTCTGTCTCCCACCCAGCCACATTCCCCCTCACCTGGTCTCACCTATCACCTCCCAGTGTCTCACTTCATCCCCTCTGTCTCCCACCCAGCCACATTCCCCCTCACCATGTCTCACCTATCAGCTCCCAGTGTCTCACTTCATCCCCTCTGTCTCCCACCCAGCCACCTTCCCTCTCACCTGGTCTCACCTGTCACCTGCCAGTGACTCACATCATCCCCTCTGTCTCCCACCCAGCCACATTCCCCCTCACCTGGTCTCACCTGTCACCTCCCAGTGTCTCACTTCATCCCCTCTGTCCTCCACCCAGCCACCTTCCCCCTCACCTGGTCTCACCTATCACTTCCCAGTGACTCACCTCATCCCCTCTGTCTCTCACCCAGCCACCTTCCCCCTCACCTGGTCTCATCTATCACCTCCCAGAGTCTCACCTCATCCCCTCTTTCCACCCAGTCACCTTCCACTACACATGGTCTCACCTATCACCTCCCAGTGACTCACCTCATCCCCTCTGTCTCCCACCCATCCACCTTCCCCCTCACCTGGTCTCACCTATCACCTGCCAGTGACTCACCTCATCCCCTCCGTCCTCCACCCATCCACCTTCCCCCTCACCTGGTCTCACCTATCACCTCCCAGTGACTCACTTCATCCACTCTGTCTCCCACCCAGGCACCTTCCCCCTCACCTGGTCTCACCTATCAGCTCCCAGTGACTCACCTCATCCCCTCTGTCCTCCACGCAGCCACCTTCCCCCTCACCTGGTCTCACCTATCACCTCCCAGTGTCTCACCTCATCCCCTCTGTCTCTCACCCAGCCACCTTCCCCCTCACCTGGTCTCACCTATCACCTCCCAGTGTCTCATCTCATCCCCTCTGTCCACCCAGTCACCTTCCACGTCACCTGGTCTCACCAATCACCTGCCAGTGACTCACCACATCCCCTCTGTCTCGCAACCAGCCACCTTCCCCCTCACCTGGTCTCACCTATCACCTGCCAGTGCCTCACCTCATCCCCTCTGTCTCCCAACCAGCCACCTTCCCCCTCACCTGCTCTCACCTATCACCTCCCAGTGTCTCACCTCATCCCCTCTGTCCACCCAGCCACCTTCCCCCTCAGCTGGTCTCACCTATCACCTCCAAGTGTCTAACTTCCTCCCCTCTGTCTCCCACCCAGCCAACTTCCCCCTCACCTGCTCTCACCTATCACCTCCCAGTGTCTCACCTCATCCCCTCTGTCCACCCAGCCACATTCCCTCTCACCTGGTCTCACCTATCACCTCCCAGTGTCTCACTTCATCCCCTCTGTCTCCCACCCAGCCACCTTCACCTCACCTGGTCTCACCTATCACCTGCCAGTGCCTCACCTCATCCCCTCTGTCTCCCAACCAGCCACCTTCCCCCTCACCTGGTCTCACCTATCACATGCCAGTGACTCACCTCATCCCCTCTGTCCTCCACCCAGCCACCTTCCCCCTCACCTGGTCTCACCTATCACCTCCCAGTGACTCACTTCATCCACTCTGTCTCCCACACAGGCACCTTCCCCCTCACCTGGTCTCACCTATCAGCTCCCAGTGACTCACCTCATCCCCTCTGTCCTCCACGCAGCCACCTTCCCCCTCACCTGGTCTCACCTATCACCTCCCAGTGTCTCACCTCATCCCCTCTGTCTCTCACCCAGCCACATTCCCCCTCACCTGGTCTCACCTATCACCTCCCAGTGTCTCATCTCATCCCCTCTGT
The DNA here is from genome assembly GCF_048418815.1 of Hemitrygon akajei. Classification (NCBI taxonomy): domain Eukaryota; kingdom Metazoa; phylum Chordata; class Chondrichthyes; order Myliobatiformes; family Dasyatidae; genus Hemitrygon; species Hemitrygon akajei. Next base: position 10,720,410 of record NC_133140.1, read on the forward strand.
CCACCCAGTCACCTTCCACGTCACCTGGTCTCACCAATCACCTGCCAGTGACTCACCTCATCCCCTCTGTCTCCCAACCAGCCAACTTCCCCCTCACCTGGTCTCACCTATCACCTGCCAGTGCCTCACCTCATCCCCTCTGTCTCCCAACCAGCCACCTTCCCCCTCACCTGCTCTCACCTATCACATGCCAGTGACTCACCTCATCCCCTCTGTCTCCCACCCAGCCACCTTCCCCCTGACCTGGTCTCACCTATCAGCTCCCAGTGTCTCACTTCATCCCCTCTGTCTCCCACCCAGCCACCTTCCCCCTCACCTGGTCTCACCTATCAGCTCCCAGTGACTCACCTTATCCCCTCTATCTCCCACCCAGCCACCTTCCCCCTCACCTGGTCTCACCTTTCACCTCCCAGTGACTCACCTCATCCCCTCTGTCTCCCACCCAGCCACCTTCCACTTCACCTGGTCTCACCTATCACCTCCCAGTGTATCACCTCATCCCCTCTGTCCTCCACCCAGCCACCTTCCCCTTCACCTGGTCTCACCTATCACCTCCCAGTGTCTCACCTCATCCCCTCTGTCTCCCACCCAGCCACCTTCCCCCTCACCTGGTCTCACCTATAACCTCCCAGTGACTCACCTCATCCCCTCTGTCCTCCACCCACCCACCTTCCTCCTCACCTGGTCTCACCTGTCACTTCCCAGTGACTCACCTCATCCCCTCTGTCCTCCACACAGCCAACTTCCCCCTCACCTGGTCTCACCTATCACCGGCCAGTGACTCACCTCATCCCCTCTGTCCTCCACATAGCCAAATTCCCCCTCACCTGGTCTCACCTATCACCTCCCAGTGTCTCACCTCATCCCCTCTGTCCACCCAGCCACCTTCCCCCTCACCTGGGCTCACCTATCACCTCCCAGTGTCTAACTTCATCCCCTCTGTCTCCCACCCAGCCAACTTCCCCCTCACCTGCTCTCACCTATCACCTCCCAGTGTCTCACCTCATCCCCTCTGTCCACCCAGCCACATTCCCTCTCACCTGGTCTCACCTATCACCTCCCAGTGTCTCACTTCATCCCCTCTGTCTCCCACCCAGCCACGTTCACCTCACCTGGTCTCACCTATCACCTGCCAGTGCCTCACCTCATCCCCTCTGTCTCCCAACCAGCCACCTTCCCCCTCACCTGGTCTCACCTATCACATGCCAGTGACTCACCTCATCCCCTCTGTCTCCCACCCAGCCACCTTCCCCCTCACCTGGTCTCACCTATCAGCTCCCAGTGTCTCACTTCATCCCCTCTGTCTCCCACCCAGCCAACTTCCCCCTCACCTGGTCTCACCTATCAGCTCCCAGTGACTCACCTTATCCCCTCTATCTCCCACCCAGGCACCTTCCCCCTCACCTGGTCTCACCTATCAGCTCCCAGTGACTCACCTCATCCCCTCTGTCCTCCACGCAGCCACCTTCCCCCTCACCTGGTCTCACCTATCACCTCCCAGTGTCTCACCTCATCCCCTCTGTCTCTCACCCAGCCACCTTCCCCCTCACCTGGTCTCACCTATCACCTCCCAGTGTCTCATCTCATCCCCTCTGTCCACCCAGTCACCTTCCACGTCACCTGGTCTCACCAATCACCTGCCAGTGACTCACCACATCCCCTCTGTCTCGCAACCAGCCACCTTCCCCCTCACCTGGTCTCACCTATCACCTGCCAGTGCCTCACCTCATCCCCTCTGTCTCCCAACCAGCCACCTTCCCCCTCACCTGCTCTCACCTATCACCTCCCAGTGTCTCACCTCATCCCCTCTGTCCACCCAGCCACCTTCCCCCTCAGCTGGTCTCACCTATCACCTCCAAGTGTCTAACTTCCTCCCCTCTGTCTCCCACCCAGCCAACTTCCCCCTCACCTGCTCTCACCTATCACCTCCCAGTGTCTCACCTCATCCCCTCTGTCCACCCAGCCACATTCCCTCTCACCTGGTCTCACCTATCACCTCCCAGTGTCTCACTTCATCCCCTCTGTCTCCCACCCAGCCACCTTCACCTCACCTGGTCTCACCTATCACCTGCCAGTGCCTCACCTCATCCCCTCTGTCTCCCAACCAGCCACCTTCCCCCTCACCTGGTCTCACCTATCACATGCCAGTGACTCACCTCATCCCCTCTGTCCTCCACCCAGCCACCTTCCCCCTCACCTGGTCTCACCTATCACCTCCCAGTGACTCACTTCATCCACTCTGTCTCCCACACAGGCACCTTCCCCCTCACCTGGTCTCACCTATCAGCTCCCAGTGACTCACCTCATCCCCTCTGTCCTCCACGCAGCCACCTTCCCCCTCACCTGGTCTCACCTATCACCTCCCAGTGTCTCACCTCATCCCCTCTGTCTCTCACCCAGCCACATTCCCCCTCACCTGGTCTCACCTATCACCTCCCAGTGTCTCATCTCATCCCCTCTGTCCACCCAGTCACCTTCCACGTCACCTGGTCTCACCAATCACCTGCCAGTGACTCACCTCATCCCCTCTGTCTCCCAACCAGCCAACTTCCCCCTCACCTGGTCTCACCTATCACCTGCCAGTGCCTCACCTCATCCCCTCTGTCTCCCAACCAGCCACCTTCCCCCTCACCTGCTCTCACCTATCACATGCCAGTGACTCACCTCATCCCCTCTGTCTCCCACCCAGCCACCTTCCCCCTGACCTGGTCTCACCTATCAGCTCCCAGTGTCTCACTTCATCCCCTCTGTCTCCCACCCAGCCACCTTCCCCCTCACCTGGTCTCACCTATCAGCTCCCAGTGACTCACCTTATCCCCTCTATCTCCCACCCAGCCACCTTCCCCCTCACCTGGTCTCACCTTTCACCTCCCAGTGACTCACCTCATCCCCTCTGTCTCCCACCCAGCCACCTTCCACTTCACCTGGTCTCACCTATCACCTCCCAGTGTATCACCTCATCCCCTCTGTCCTCCACCCAGCCACCTTCCCCTTCACCTGGTCTCACCTATCACCTCCCAGTGTCTCACCTCATCCCCTCTGTCTCCCACCCAGCCACCTTCCCCCTCACCTGGTCTCACCTATAACCTCCCAGTGACTCACCTCATCCCCTCTGTCCTCCACCCACCCACCTTCCTCCTCACCTGGTCTCACCTGTCACTTCCCAGTGACTCACCTCATCCCCTCTGTCCTCCACACAGCCAACTTCCCCCTCACCTGGTCTCACCTATCACCGGCCAGTGACTCACCTCATCCCCTCTGTCCTCCACATAGCCAAATTCCCCCTCACCTGGTCTCACCTATCACCTCCCAGTGTCTCACCTCATCCCCTCTGTCCACCCAGCCACCTTCCCCCTCACCTGGGCTCACCTATCACCTCCCAGTGTCTAACTTCATCCCCTCTGTCTCCCACCCAGCCAACTTCCCCCTCACCTGCTCTCACCTATCACCTCCCAGTGTCTCACCTCATCCCCTCTGTCCACCCAGCCACATTCCCTCTCACCTGGTCTCACCTATCACCTCCCAGTGTCTCACTTCATCCCCTCTGTCTCCCACCCAGCCACGTTCACCTCACCTGGTCTCACCTATCACCTGCCAGTGCCTCACCTCATCCCCTCTGTCTCCCAACCAGCCACCTTCCCCCTCACCTGGTCTCACCTATCACATGCCAGTGACTCACCTCATCCCCTCTGTCTCCCACCCAGCCACCTTCCCCCTCACCTGGTCTCACCTATCAGCTCCCAGTGTCTCACTTCATCCCCTCTGTCTCCCACCCAGCCAACTTCCCCCTCACCTGGTCTCACCTATCAGCTCCCAGTGACTCACCTTATCCCCTCTATCTCCCACCCAGCCACCTTCCCCCTCACCTGGTCTCACCTATCACCTCCCAGTGTCCCACTTCATCCCCTCTGTCTCCCACCCAGCCACCTTCCCCCTCACCTGGTCTCACCTATCAGCTCCCAGTGTCTCACTTCATCCCCTCTGTCTCCCACCCAGCCACATTCCCCCTCACCTGGTCTCACCTATCACCTCCCAGTGCCTCACTTCATCCCCTCTGTCTCCCACCCAGCCACATTCCCCCTCACCATGTCTCACCTATCAGCTCCCAGTGTCTCACTTCATCCCCTCTGTCTCCCACCCAGCCACCTTCCCTCTCACCTGGTCTCACCTGTCACCTGCCAGTGACTCACATCATCCCCTCTGTCTCCCACCCAGCCACATTCCCCCTCACCTGGTCTCACCTGTCACCTCCCAGTGTCTCACTTCATCCCCTCTGTCCTCCACACAGCCAACTTCCTCCTCAACTGGTCTCACCTATCACTTCCCAGTGACTCACCTCATCCCCTCTTGTCTCCACCCACCCACCTTCCTCCTCACCTGGTCTCACCTATCAGCTCCCAGTGACTCACCTTATCCCCTCTATCTCCCACCCAGCCACCTTCCCCCTCACCTGGTCTCACCTTTCACCTCCCAGTGACTCACCTCATCCCCTCTGTCCACCCAGCCACCTTCCCCCTCACCTGGTCTCACCTATCACCTCCAAGTGTCTAACTTCATCCCCTCTGTCTCCCACCCAGCCAACTTCCCCCTCACCTGCTCTCACCTATCACCTCCCAGTGTCTCACCTCATCCCCTCTGTCCACCCAGCCACATTCCCTCTCACCTGGTCTCACCTATCACCTCCCAGTGTCTCACTTCATCCCCTCTGTCTCCCACCCAGCCACCTTCACCTCACCTGGTCTCACCTATCACCTGCCAGTGCCTCACCTCATCCCCTCTGTCTCCCAACCAGCCACCTTCCCCCTCACCTGGTCTCACCTATCACATGCCAGTGACTCACCTCATCCCCTCTGTCTCCCACCCAGCCACCTTCCCCCTCACCTGGTCTCACCTATCAGCTCCCAGTGTCTCACTTCATCCCCTCTGTCTCCCACCCAGCCACCTTCCCACTCACCTGGTCTCACCTATAAGCTCCCAGTGACTCTCCTTATCCCCTCTATCTCCCACCCAGCCACCTTCCCCCTCACCTGGTCTCACCTATCACCTCCCAGTGACTCACCTCATCCCCTCTGTCTCCCACCCAGCCAACTTCCCCCTCACCTGGTCTCACCTATCACCTCCCAGGGTCCCACTTCATCCCCTCTGTCTCCCACCCAGCCACCTTCCCCCTCACCTGGTCTCACCTATCAACTGCCAGTGACTCACCTCATCCCCTCTGTCTCCCACCCAGCCACCTTCCCCCTCACCTGGTCTCACCTATCAGCTCCCAGTGACTCACTTCATCCCCTCTGTCTCCCACCCAGCCACATTCCCCCTCACCTGGTCTCACCTATCACCTCCCAGTGTCTCACTTCATCCCCTCTGTCTCCCACCCAGCCACATTCCCCCTCACCATGTCTCACCTATCAGCTCCCAGTGTCTCACTTCATCCCCTCTGTCTCCCACCCAGCCACCTTCCCTCTCACCTGGTCTCACCTGTCACCTGCCAGTGACTCACATCATCCCCTCTGTCTCCCACCCAGCCACATTCCCCCTCACCTGGTCTCACCTGTCACCTCCCAGTGTCTCACTTCATCCCCTCTGTCCTCCACCCAGCCACCTTCCCCCTCACCTGGTCTCACCTATCACTTCCCAGTGACTCACCTCATCCCCTCTGTCTCTCACCCAGCCACCTTCCCCCTCACCTGGTCTCATCTATCACCTCCCAGAGTCTCACCTCATCCCCTCTTTCCACCCAGTCACCTTCCACTACACATGGTCTCACCTATCACCTCCCAGTGACTCACCTCATCCCCTCTGTCTCCCACCCATCCACCTTCCCCCTCACCTGGTCTCACCTATCACCTGCCAGTGACTCACCTCATCCCCTCCGTCCTCCACCCATCCACCTTCCCCCTCACCTGGTCTCACCTATCACCTCCCAGTGACTCACTTCATCCACTCTGTCTCCCACCCAGGCACCTTCCCCCTCACCTGGTCTCACCTATCAGCTCCCAGTGACTCACCTCATCCCCTCTGTCCTCCACGCAGCCACCTTCCCCCTCACCTGGTCTCACCTATCACCTCCCAGTGTCTCACCTCATCCCCTCTGTCTCTCACCCAGCCACCTTCCCCCTCACCTGGTCTCACCTATCACCTCCCAGTGTCTCATCTCATCCCCTCTGTCCACCCAGTCACCTTCCACGTCACCTGGTCTCACCAATCACCTGCCAGTGACTCACCACATCCCCTCTGTCTCGCAACCAGCCACCTTCCCCCTCACCTGGTCTCACCTATCACCTGCCAGTGCCTCACCTCATCCCCTCTGTCTCCCAACCAGCCACCTTCCCCCTCACCTGCTCTCACCTATCACATGCCAGTGACTCACCTCATCCCCTCTGTCTCCCACCCAGCCACCTTCCCCCTCACCTGGTCTCACCTATCAGCTCCCAGTGTCTCACTTCATCCCCTCTGTCTCCCACCCAGCCACCTTCCCCCTCACCTGGTCTCACCTATCAGCTCCCAGTGACTCTCCTTATCCCCTCCATCTCCCACCCAGCCACCTTCCCCCTCACCTGGTCTCACCTATCACCTCCCAGTGACTCACCTCATCCCCTCTGTCTCCCACCCAGCCACCTTCCCCCTCACCTGGTCTCACCTATCACCTCCCAGTGTCCCACTTCATCCCCTCTGTCTCCCACCCAGCCACCTTCCCCCTCACCTGGTCTCACCTATCACTTCCCAGTGACTCACCTCATCCCCTCTGTCTCTCACCCAGCCACCTTCCCCCTCACCTGGTCTCATCTATCACCTCCCAGAGTCTCACCTCATCCCCTCTGTCCACCCAGTCACCTTCCACTACACATGGTCTCACCTATCACCTGCCAGTGACTCACCTCATCCCCTCCGTCCTCCACCCAGCCACCTTCCCCCTCACCTGGTCCCACCTATCACCTGCCAGTGACGCACCTCATCCCCTCTATCTCCCACCCAGCCACCTTCCCTCTCACCTGGTCTCACCTATCACCTGCCAGTGACTCACCTCTTCCCCTCTGTCCTCCACCCAGCCACCATCCCCCTCACCTGGTCTCACCAATCTCCTCCCCGTGTCTCACCTCATCCCGTCTGTCGTCCACACAGCCACCTTCCCCCACACCTGGTCTCACCTATCACCTGCCACTGACTCACCTCATCCCCTCTGTCTCCGACCCAGCCACCTTCCCCCTCACCTGGTCTCACCTATCAGCTCCTAGTGACTCACCTTATCCCCTCTATCTCCCACCCAGCCACCTTCCCCCTCACCTGGTCTCACCTATCACCTCCCAGTGACTCACCTCATCCCCTCTGTCTCCCACCCAGCCACCTTCCCCCTCACCTGGTCTCACCTATCACCTCCCAGTGTCCCACTTCATCCCCTCTGTCTCCCACCCAGACACCTTCCCCCTCACCTGCTCTCACCGATCACTTCCCAGTGACTCACCTCATCCCCTCTGTCTCTCACCCAGCCACCTTCCCCCTCACCTGGTCTCATCTATCACCTCCCAGAGTCTCACCTCATCCCCTCTGTCCACCCAGTCACCTTCCACTACACATGGTCTCACCTATCACCTGCCAGTGACTCACCTCATCCCCTCCGTCCTCCACCCATCCACCTTCCCCCTCACCTGGTCTCACCTATCAACTCCCAGTGACTCACCTCATCCCCTCTATCTCCCACCCAGCCACCTTCCCTTTCACCTGGTCTCACCTATCACCTCCCAGTGTCTCACCTCATCCCCTCTGTCCTCCACCCAGCCACCTTCCCCCTCACCTGGTCTCACCTATCACCTCCCAGTGACTCACTTCATCCACTCTGTCTCCCACCCAGGCACCTTCCCCCTCACCTGGTCTCACCTATCACCTCCCAGTGTCTCACCTCATCCCCTCTGTCTCTCACCCAGCCACCTTCCCCCTCACCTGGTCTCACCTATCACCTCCCAGTGTCTCATCTCATCCCCTCTGTCCACCCAGTCACCTTCCACTTCACATGGTCTCACCTATCACCTCCCAGTGACTCACCTCATCCCCTCTGTCTCCCACCCAGCCACCTTCCCCCTCACCTGGTCTCACCTATCACCTCCCAGTGACTCACCTCATCGGCTCTGTCTCCCACCCAGCCACCTTCCCCCTCACCTGGTCCCACCTATCACCTGCCAGTGACTCACCTCATCCCCTCTATCTCCCACCCAGCCACCTTCCCTCTCACCTGGTCTCACCTATCACCTGCCAGTGACTCACCTCTTCCCCTCTGTCCTCCACCCAGCCACCATCCCCCTCACCTGGTCTCACCTATCTCCTCCCCGTGTCTCACCTCATCCAGTCTGTCGTCCACACAGCCACCTTCCCCCACACCTGGTCTCACGTATCACCTGCCACTGACTCACCTCATCCCCTCTGTCTCCGACCCATACACATTCCCCCTCTCCTGGTCTCACCTCTCACCTGCCAGTGTCTCACCTCATCCCCTCTGTCCTCCACACAGCCACCTTCCCCCTCACCTGCCCTCACCTATCAGCTCCCAGTGTCTCACTTCATCTCCTCTGTCCTCCACCCAGCCACCTTCCCCCTCACCTGGTCTCACCTATCACCTCCCAGTGACTCACCTCATCCCCTCTGTCTCCCACCCAGCCACCTTCCCCCTCACCTGGTCTCACCTATCACCTCCCAGAGTCTCACTTAATCCCCTCTGTCTCCCACCCAGCCACCTTCCCCCTCACCTGATCTCTCCTATCAGATCCCAGTGTCTCACCTCATCCCATCTGTCTCCCACCCAGCCACATTCCCCCTCACCTGGTCTCAACTATCATCTGCCAGTGACTCACCTCATCCCCTCCTCCACCAAGCCACCTTCCCCCTCACCTGGTCTCACCTATCACCTCCCAGTGTCTCACCTCATTCCCTCTGTCTCCCACCCAGCCACCTTCCCCCTCACCTGATCTCACCTATCACCTCCCAGTGTCCCACTTCATCCCCTCTGTCTCCCACCCAGCCACCTTCCCCCTCACCTGGTCTCACCTATCAACTGCCAGTGCCTCACCTCATCCCCTCTGTCTCCCACCCAGCCACCTTCCCCCTCACCTGGTCTCACCTATCAGCTCCCAGTGTCTCACTTCATCCCCTCTGTCTCCCACCCAGCCACATTCCCCCTCACCTGGTCTCACCTATCACCTCCCAGTGTCTCACTTCATCCCCTCTGTCTCCCACCCAGCCATCTTCCCTCTCACCTGGTCTCACCTGTCACCTGCCAGTGACTCACATCATCCCCTCTGTCTCCCTCCCAGCCACCTTCCCCCTCACCTGTTCTCACCTATCACTTCCCAGTGACTCACCTCATCCCCTCTGTCTCTCACCCAGCCACCTTCCCCCTCACCAGGTCTCATCTATCACCTCCCAGAGTCTCACCTCATCCCCTCTGTCCACCCAGTCACCTTCCACTACACATGGTCTCACCTATCACCTCCCAGTGACTCACCTCATCCCCTCTGTCTCCCACCCATCCACCTTCCCCCTCAGCTGGTCTCACCTATCACCTGCCAGTGACTCACTTCATCTCCTCTGTCCTCCACCCATCCACCTTCCCCCTCACCTGGTCTCACCTATCACCTCCCAGTGACTCACCTCATCCCCTCTATCTCCCACCCAGCCACCTTCCCTTTCACCTGGTCTCACCTATCTCCTCCCAGTGTCTCACCTCATCCCCTCTGTCCTCCACCCAGCCACCTTCCCCCTCACCTGGTCTCACCTATCACCTCCCAGTGACTCACTTCATCCACTCTGTCTCCCACCCAGGCACCTCCCCCCTCACCTGGTCTCACCTATCACCTCCCAGTGTCTCACCTCATCCCCTCTGTCTCTCACCCAGCCATCTTCCCCCTCACCTGGTCTCACCTATCACCTCCCAGTGTCTCATCTCATCCCCTCTGTCCACCCAGTCACCTTCCACTTCACATGGTCTCACCTATCACCTCCCAGTGACTCACCTCATCCCCTCTGTCTCCCACCCAGCCACCTTCCCCCTCACCTGGTCTCACCTATCACCTCCCAGTGACTCACCTCATCCCCTCTGTCTCCCACCCAGCCACATTCCCCCTCACCTGGTCTCACCAATCACCTGCCAGTGACTCACCTCATCCCCTCTGTCTCCCAACCAGCCACCTTCCCCCTCACCTGGTCTCACCTATCACCTGCCAGTGCCTCACCTCATCCCCTCTGTCTCCCAACCAGCCACCTTCCCCCTCACCTGGTCTCACCTATCACATGCCAGTGACTCATCTCATCCCCTCTGTCTCCCACCCAGCCACCTTCCCCCTCACCTGGTCTCACCTATCAGCTCCCAGTGTCTCACTTCATCCCCTCTGTCTCCCACCCAGCCACCTTCCCCCTCACCTGGTCTCACCTATCAGCTCCCAGTGACTCACCTTATCCCCTCTATCTCCCACCCAGCCACCTTCACCCTCACCTGGTCTCACCTATCACCTCCCAGTGACTCACCTCATCCCCTCTGTCTCCCACCCAGCCACCTTCCCCCTCACCTGGTCTCACCTATCACCTCCCAGTGTCCCACTTCATCCCCTCTGTCTCCCACCCAGCCACCTTCCCCCTCACCTGCTCTCACCTATCACTTCCCAGTGACTCACCTCATCCCCTCTGTCTCTCACCCAGCCACCTTCCCCCTCACCTGGTCTCATCTATCACCTCCCAGAGTCTCACCTCATCCCCTCTGTCCACCCAGTCACCTTCCACTACACATGGTCTCACCTATCACCTGCCAGTGACTCACCTCATCCCCTCCGTCCTCCACCCATCCACCTTCCCCCTCACCTGGTCTCACCTATCACCTCCCAGTGACTCACCTCATCCCCTCTATCTCCCACCCAGCCACCTTCCCTTTCACCTGTTCTCACCTATCACCTCCCAGTGTCTCACCTCATCCCCTCTGTCCTCCACCCAGCCACCTTCCCCCTCACCTGGTCTCACCTATCACTTCCCAGTGACTCACTTCATCCAATCTGTCTCCCACCCAGGCACCTTCCCCCTCACCTGGTCTCACCTATCAGCTCCCAGTGACTCACCTCATCCCCTCTGTCCTCCACGCAGCCACCTTCCCCCTCACCTGGTCTCACCTATCACCTCCCAGTGTCTCACCTCATCCCCTCTGTCTCTCAGCCAGCCACCTTCCCCCTCACCTGGTCTCACCTATCACCTCCCAGTGTCTCATCTCATCCCCTCTGTCCACCCAGTCACCTTCCACTTCACATGGTCTCACCTATCACCTCCCAGTGACTCACCTCATCCCCTCTGTCTCCCACCAAGCCACCTTCCCCCTCACCTGGTCTCACCTATAACCTCCCAGTGACTCACCTCATCCCCTCTGTCTCCCACCCAGCCACCTTCCCCCTCACCTGGTCTCACCTATCACCTGCCAGTGACTCACCTCATCCCCTCTATCTCCCACCCAGCCACCTTCCCTCTCACCTGGTCTCACCTATCACCTGCCAGTGACTCACCTCATCCCCTCTGTCTCCCAACCAGCCACCTTCCCCCTCACCTGGTCTCACCTATCACCTGCCAGTGCCTCACCTCATCCCCTCTGTCTCCCAACCAGCCACCTTCCCCCTCACCTGGTCTCACCTATCACATGCCAGTGACTCATCTCATCCCCTCTGTCTCCCACCCAGCCACCTTCCCCCTCACCTGGTCTCACCTATCAGCTCCCAGTGTCTCACTTCATCCCCTCTGTCTCCCACCCAGCCACCTTCCCCCTCACCTGGTCTCACCTATCAGCTCCCAGTGACTCACCTTATCCCCTCTATCTCCCACCCAGCCACCTTCACCCTCACCTGGTCTCACCTATCACCTCCCAGTGACTCACCTCATCCCCTCTGTCTCCCACCCAGCCACCTTCCCCCTCACCTGGTCTCACCTATCACCTCCCAGTGTCCCACTTCATCCCCTCTGTCTCCCACCCAGCCACCTTCCCCCTCACCTGCTCTCACCTATCACTTCCCAGTGACTCACCTCATCCCCTCTGTCTCTCACCCAGCCACCTTCCCCCTCACCTGGTCTCACCTATCAGCTCCCAGTGACTCACCTCATCCCCTCTGTCCTCCACGCAGCCACCTTCCCCCTCACCTGGTCTCACCTATCACCTCCCAGTGTCTCACCTCATCCCCTCTGTCTCTCAGCCAGCCACCTTCCCCCTCACCTGGTCTCACCTATCACCTCCCAGTGTCTCATCTCATCCCCTCTGTCCACCCAGTCACCTTCCACTTCACATGGTCTCACCTATCACCTCCCAGTGACTCACCTCATCCCCTCTGTCTCCCACCAAGCCACCTTCCCCCTCACCTGGTCTCACCTATAACCTCCCAGTGACTCACCTCATCCCCTCTGTCTCCCACCCAGCCACCTTCCCCCTCACCTGGTCTCACCTATCACCTGCCAGTGACTCACCTCATCCCCTCTATCTCCCACCCAGCCACCTTCCCTCTCACCTGGTCTCACCTATCACCTGCCAGTGACTCACCTCTTCTCCTCTGTCCTCCACCCAGCCACCATCCCCCTCACCTGGTCTCACCTATCTCCTCCCCGTGTCTCACCTCATCCCGTCTGTCGTCCACACAGCCACCTTCCCCCACACCTGGTCTCACCTATCACCTGCCACTGACTCACCTCATCCCCTCTGTCTCCGACCCATACACATTCCCCCTCTCCTGGTCTCACCTCTCACCTGCCAGTGTCTTACCTCATCCCCTCTGTCCTCCACACAGCCACCTTCCCCCTCACCTGCCCTCACCTATCAGCTCCCAGTGTCTCACTTCATCTCCTCTGTCCTCCACCCAGCCACCTTCCCCCTCACCTGGTCTCACCTATCACCTCCCAGTGACTCACCTCATCCCCTCTGTCTCCCACCCAGCCACCTTCCCCCTCACCTGGTCTCACCTATCACCTCCCAGTGTCTCACTTAATCCCCTCTGTCTCCCACCCAGCCTCCCCTCACCTGATCTCTCCTATCAGATCCCAGTGTCTCACCTCATCCCATCTGTCTCCCACCCAGCCACATTCCCCCTCACCTGGTCTCAACTATCATCTGCCAGTGACTCACCTCATCCCCTCCTCCACCAAGCCACCTTCCCCCTCACCTGGTCTCACCTATCACCTCCCAGTGTCTCACCTCATTCCCTCTGTCTCCCACCCAGCCACCTTCCCCCTCACCTGATCTCACCTATCACCTCCCAGTGTACCACTTCATCCCCTCTGTCTCCCACCCAGCCATCTTCCCCCTCACCTGGTCTCACCTATCAACTGCCAGTGCCTCACCTCATCCCCTCTGTCTCCCACCCAGCCACCTTCCCCCTCACCTGGTCTCACCTATCAGCTCCCAGTGTCTCACTTCATCCCCTCTGTCTCCCACCCAGCCACATTCCCCCTCACCTGGTCTCACCTATCACCTCCCAGTGTCTCACTTCATCCCCTCTGTCTCCCACCCAGCCACCTTCCCTCTCACCTGGTCTCACCTGTCACCTGCCAGTGACTCACATCATCCCCTCTGTCTCCCTCCCAGCCACCTTCCCCCTCACCTGGTCTCACCTATCACTTCCCAGTGACTCACCTCATCCCCTCTGTCTCTCACCCAGCCACCTTCCCCCTCACCTGGTCTCATCTATCACCTCCCAGAGTCTCACCTCATCCCCTCTGTCCACCCAGTCACCTTCCACTACACATGGTCTCACCTATCACCTCCCAGTGACTCACCTCATCCCCTCTGTCTCCCACCCATCCACCTTCCCCCTCACCTGGTCTCACCTATCACCTGCCAGTGACTCACTTCATCTCCCCTGTCCTCCACCCATCCACCTTCCCCCTCACCTGGTCTCACCTATCACCTCCCAGTGACTCACCTCATCCCCTCTATCTCCCACCCAGCCACCTTCCCTTTCACCTGGTCTCACCTATCTCCTCCCAGTGTCTCACCTCATCCCCTCTGTCCTCCACCCAGCCACCTTCCCCCTCACCTGGTCTCACCTATCACCTCCCAGTGACTCACTTCATCCACTCTGTCTCCCAACCAGGCACCTTCCCCCTCACCTGGTCTCACCTATCACCTCCCAGTGACTCACCTCATCCCCTCTGTCCTCCACGCAGCCACCTTCCCCCTCACCTGGTCTCACCTATCAGCTCCCAGTGACTCAACTCATCCCCTCTGTCCTCCACGCAGCCACCTTCCCCCTCACCTGGTCTCACCTATCAGCTCCCAGTGTCTCACCTCATCCCCTCTGTCTCTCACCCAGCCACCTTCCCCCTCACCTGGTCTCACCTATCACCTCCCAGTGTCTCATCTCATCCCCTCTGTCCACCCAGTCACCTTCCACTTCACATGGTCTCACCTATCACCTCCCAGTGACTCACCTCATCCCCTCTGTCTCCCACCCAGCCACCTTCCCCCTCACCTGGTCTCACCTATCACCTCCCAGTGACTCACCTCATCCCCTCTGTCTCCCACCCAGCCACCTTCCCCCTCACCTGGTCCCACCTATCACCTGCCAGTGACTCACCTCATCCCCTCTATCTCCCACCCAGCCACCTTCCCTCTCACCTGGTCTCACCTATCACCTGCCAGTGACTCACCTCTTCCCCTCTGTCCTCCACCCAGCCACCATCCCCCTCACCTGGTCTCACCTATCTCCTCCCCGTGTCTCACCTCATCCCGTCTGTCGTCCACACAGCCACCTTCCCCCACACCTGGTCTCACCTATCACCTGCCACTGACTCACCTCATCCCCTCTGTCTCCGACCCATACACATTCCCCCTCTCCTGGTCTCACCTCTCACCTGCCAGTGTCTCACCTCATCCCCTCTGTCCTCCACACAGCCACCTTCCCCCTCACCTGCCCTCACCTATCAGCTCCCAGTGTCTCACTTCATCTCCTCTGTCCTCCACCCAGCCACCTTCCCCCTCACCTGGTCTCACCTATCACCTCCCAGTGACTCACCTCATCCCCTCTGTCTCCCACCCAGCCACCTTCCCCCTCACCTGGTCTCACCTATCACCTCCCAGTGTCTCACTTAATCCCCTCTGTCTCCCACCCAGCCACCTTCCCCCTCACCTGATCTCTCCTATCAGATCCCAGTGTCTCACCTCATCCCATCTGTCTCCCACTCAGCCACATTCCCCCTCACCTGGTCTCAACTATCATCTGCCAGTGACTCACCTCATCCCCTCCTCCACCAAGCCACCTTCCCCCTTACCTGGTCTCACCTATCACCTCCCAGTGTCTCACCTCATTCCCTCTGTCTCCCACCCAGCCACCTTCCCCCTCACCTGATCTCACCTATCACCTCCCAGTGTCCCACTTCATCCCCTCTGTCTCCCACCCAGCCACCTTCCCCCTCACCTGGTCTCACCTATCAACTGCCAGTGCCTCACCTCATCCCCTCTGTCTCCCACCCAGCCACCTTCCCCCTCACCTGGTCTCACCTATCAGCTCCCAGTGTCTCACTTCATCCCCTCTGTCTCCCACCCAGCCACATTCCCCCTCACCTGGTCTCACCTATCACCTCCCAGTGTCTCACTTCATCCCCTCTGTCTCCCACCCAGCCACCTTCCCTCTCACCTGGTCTCACCTGTCACCTGCCAGTGACTCACATCATCCCCTCTGTCTCCCTCCCAGCCACCTTCCCCCTCACCTGTTCTCACCTATCACTTCCCAGTGACTCACCTCATCCCCTCTGTCTCTCACCCAGCCACCTTCCCCCTCACCTGGTCTCATCTATCACCTCCCAGAGTCTCACCTCATCCCCTCTGTCCACCCAGTCACCTTCCACAACACATGGTCTCACCTATCACCTCCCAGTGACTCACCTCATCCCCTCTGTCTCCCACCCATCCACCTTCCCCCTCACCTGGTCTCACCTATCACCTGCCAGTGACTCACTTCATCTCCTCTGTCCTCCACCCATCCACCTTCCCCCTCACCTGGTCTCACCTATCACCTCCCAGTGACTCACCTCATCCCCTCTATCTCCCACCCAGCCACCTTCCCTTTCACCTGGTCTCACCTATCTCCTCCCAGTGTCTCACCTCATCCCCTCTGTCCTCCACCCAGCCACCTTCCCCCTCACCTGGTCTCACCTATCACCTCCCAGTGACTCACTTCATCCACTCTGTCCTCCACGCAGCCACCTTCCCCCTCACCTGGTCTCACCTATCAGCTCCCAGTGACTCACCTCATCCCCTCTGTCCTCCACGCAGCCACCTTCCCCCTCACCTGGTCTCACCTATCACCTCCCAGTGTCTCACCTCATCCCCTCTGTCTCTCACCCAGCCACCTTCCCCCTCACCTGGTCTCACCTATCACCTCCCAGTGTCTCATCTCATCCCCTCTGTCCACCCAGTCACCTTCCACTTCACATGGTCTCACCTATCACCTCCCAGTGACTCACCTCATCCCCTCTGTCTCCCACCCAGCCACCTTCCCCCTCACCTGGTCTCACCTATCACCTCCCAGTGACTCACCTCATCCCCTCTGTCTCCCACCCAGCCACATTCCCCCTCACCTGGTCTCACCAATCACCTGCCAGTGACTCACCTCATCCCCTCTGTCTCCCAACCAGCCACCTTCCCCCTCACCTGGTCTCACCTATCACCTGCCAGTGCCTCACCTCATCCCCTCTGTCTCCCAACCAGCCACCTTCCCCCTCACCTGGTCTCACCTATCACATGCCAGTGACTCACCTCATCCCCTCTGTCTCCCACCCAGCCACCTTCCCCCTCACCTGGTCTCACCTATCAGCTCCCAGTGTCTCACTTCATCCCCTCTGTCTCCCACCCAGCCACCCTCCCCCTCACCTGGTCTCACCTATCAGCTCCCAGTGACTCACCTTATCCCCTCTATCTCCCACCCAGCCACCTTCCCCCTCACCTGGTCTCACCTATCACCTCCCAGTGACTCACCTCATCCCCTCTGTCTCCCACCCAGCCACCTTCCCCCTCACCTGGTCTCACCTATCACCTCCCAGTGTCCCACTTCATCCCCTCTGTCTCCCACCCAGCCACCTTCCCCCTCACCTGCTCTCACCTATCACTTCCCAGTGACTCACCTCATCCCCTCTGTCTCTCACCCAGCCACCTTCCCCCTCACCTGGTCTCATCTATCACCTCCCAGAGTCTCACCTCATCCCCTCTGTCCACCCAGTCACCTTCCACTACACATGGTCTCACCTATCACCTGCCAGTGACTCACCTCATCCCCTCCGTCCTCCACCCATCCACCTTCCCCCTCACCTGGTCTCACCTATCACCTCCCAGTGACTCACCTCATCCCCTCTATCTCCCACCCAGCCACCTTCCCTTTCACCTGTTCTCACCTATCACCTCCCAGGGTCTCACCTCATCCCCTCTGTCCTCCACCCAGCCACCTTCCCCCTCACCTGGTCTCACCTATCACTTCCCAGTGACTCACTTCATCCACTCTGTCTCCCACCCAGGCACCTTCCCCCTCACCTGGTCTCACCTATCAGCTCCCAGTGACTCACCTCATCCCCTCTGTCCTCCACGCAGCCACCTTCCCCCTCACCTGGTCTCACCTATCACCTCCCAGTGTCTCATCTCATCCCCTCTGTCCACCCAGTCACCTTCCACTTCACATGGTCTCACCTATCACCTCCCAGTGACTCACCTCATCCCCTCTGTCTCCCACCCAGCCACCTTCCCCCTCACCTGGTCTCACCTATAACCTCCCAGTGACTCACCTCATCCCCTCTGTCTCCCACCCAGCCACCTTCCCCCTCACCTGGTCTCACCTATCACCTGCCAGTGACTCACCTCATCCCCTCTATCTCCCACCCAGCCACCTTCCCTCTCACCTGGTCTCACCTATCACCTGCCAGTGACTCACCTCTTCTCCTCTGTCCTCCACCCAGCCACCATCCCCCTCACCTGGTCTCACCTATCTCCTCCCCGTGTCTCACCTCATCCCGTCTGTCGTCCACACAGCCACCTTCCCCCACACCTGGTCTCACCTATCACCTGCCACTGACTCACCTCATCCCCTCTGTCTCCGACCCATACACATTCCCCCTCTCCTGGTCTCACCTCTCACCTGCCAGTGTCTTACCTCATCCCCTCTGTCCTCCACACAGCCACCTTCCCCCTCACCTGCCCTCACCTATCAGCTCCCAGTGTCTCACTTCATCTCCTCTGTCCTCCACCCAGCCACCTTCCCCCTCACCTGGTCTCACCTATCACCTCCCAGTGACTCACCTCATCCCCTCTGTCTCCCACCCAGCCACCTTCCCCCTCACCTGGTCTCACCTATCACCTCCCAGTGTCTCACTTAATCCCCTCTGTCTCCCACCCAGCCTCCCCTCACCTGATCTCTCCTATCAGATCCCAGTGTCTCACCTCATCCCATCTGTCTCCCACCCAGCCACATTCCCCCTCACCTGGTCTCAACTATCATCTGCCAGTGACTCACCTCATCCCCTCCTCCACCAAGCCACCTTCCCCCTCACCTGGTCTCACCTATCACCTCCCAGTGTCTCACCTCATTCCCTCTGTCTCCCACCCAGCCACCTTCCCCCTCACCTGATCTCACCTATCACCTCCCAGTGTACCACTTCATCCCCTCTGTCTCCCACCCAGCCACCTTCCCCCTCACCTGGTCTCACCTATCAACTGCCAGTGCCTCACCTCATCCCCTCTGTCTCCCACCCAGCCACCTTCCCCCTCACCTGGTCTCACCTATCAGCTCCCAGTGTCTCACTTCATCCCCTCTGTCTCCCACCCAGCCACATTCCCCCTCACCTGGTCTCACCTATCACCTCCCAGTGTCTCACTTCATCCCCTCTGTCTCCCACCCAGCCACCTTCCCTCTCACCTGGTCTCACCTGTCACCTGCCAGTGACTCACATCATCCCCTCTGTCTCCCTCCCAGCCACCTTCCCCCTCACCTGGTCTCACCTATCACTTCCCAGTGACTCACCTCATCCCCTCTGTCTCTCACCCAGCCACCTTCCCCCTCACCTGGTCTCATTTATCACCTCCCAGAGTCTCACCTCATCCCCTCTGTCCACCCAGTCACCTTCCACTACACATGGTCTCACCTATCACCTCCCAGTGACTCACCTCATCCCCTCTGTCTCCCACCCATCCACCTTCCCCCTCACCTGGTCTCACCTATCACCTGCCAGTGACTCACTTCATCTCCTCTGTCCTCCACCCATCCACCTTCCCCCTCACCTGGTCTCACCTATCACCTCCCAGTGACTCACCTCATCCCCTCTATCTCCCACCCAGCCACCTTCCCTTTCACCTGGTCTCACCTATCTCCTCCCAGTGTCTCACCTCATCCCCTCTGTCCTCCACCCAGCCACCTTCCCCCTCACCTGGTCTCACCTATCACCTCCCAGTGACTCACTTCATCCACTCTGTCTCCCACCCAGGCACCTTCCCCCTCACCTGGTCTCACCTATCAGCTCCCAGTGACTCACCTCATCCCCTCTGTCCTCCACGCAGCCACCTTCCCCCTCACCTGGTCTCACCTATCACCTCCCAGTATCTCACCTCATCCCCTCTGTCTCTCACCCAGCCACCTTCCCCCTCACCTGGTCTCACCTATCACCTCCCAGTGTCTCATCTCATCCCCTCTGTCCACCCAGTCACCTTCCACTTCACATGGTCTCACCTATCACCTCCCAGTGACTCACCTCATCCCCTCTGTCTCCCACCCAGCCACCTTCCCCCTCACCTGGTCTCACCTATCACCTCCCAGTGACTCACCTCATCCCCTCTGTCTCCCACCCAGCCACATTCCCCCTCACCTGGTCTCACCAATCACCTGCCAGTGACTCACCTCATCCCCTCTGTCTCCCAACCAGCCACCTTCCCCCTCACCTGGTCTCACCTATCACCTGCCAGTGCCTCACCTCATCCCCTCTGTCTCCCAAACAGCCACCTTCCCCCTCACCTGGTCTCATCTATCACATGCCAGTGACTCACCTCATCCCCTCTGTCTCCCACCCAGCCACCTTCCCCCTCACCTGGTCTCACCTATCAGCTCCCAGTCTCACTTCATCCCCTCTGTCTCCCACCCAGCCACCTTCCCCCTCACCTGGTCTCACCTATCAGCTCCCAGTGACTCACCTTATCCCCTCTATCTCCCACCCAGCCACCTTCCCCCTCACCTGGTCTCACCTATCACCTCCCAGTGACTCACCTCATCCCCTCTGTCTCCCACCCAGCCACCTTCCCCCTCACCTGGTCTCACCTATCACCTCCCAGTGTCCCACTTCATCCCCTCTGTCTCCCACCCAGCCACCTTCCCCCTCACCTGCTCTCACCTATCACTTCCCAGTGACTCACCTCATCCCCTCTGTCTCTCACCCAGCCACCTTCCCCCTCACCTGGTCTCACCTATCACCTCCCAGTGTCTCATCTCATCCCCTCTGTCCACCCAGTCACCTTCCACTTCACATGGTCTCACCTATCACCTCCCAGTGACTCACCTCATCCCCTCTGTCTCCCACCCAGCCACCTTCCCCCTCACCTGGTCTCACCTATCACCTCCCAGTGACTCACCTCATCCCCTCTGTCTCCCACCCAGCCACATTCCCCCTCACCTGGTCTCACCAATCACCTGCCAGTGACTCACCTCATCCCCTCTGTCTCCCAACCAGCCACCTTCCCCCTCACCTGGTCTCACCTATCACCTGCCAGTGCCTCACCTCATCCCCTCTGTCTCCCAACCAGCCACCTTCCCCCTCACCTGGTCTCACCTATCACATGCCAGTGACTCACCTCATCCCCTCTGTCTCCCACCCAGCCACCTTCCCCCTCACCTGGTCTCACCTATCAGCTCCCAGTGTCTCACTTCATCCCCTCTGTCACCCACCCAGCCACCCTCCCCCTCACCTGGTCTCACCTATCAGCTCCCAGTGACTCACCTTATCCCCTCTATCTCCCACCCAGCCACCTTCCCCCTCACCTGGTCTCACCTATCACCTCCCAGTGACTCACCTCATCCCCTCTGTCTCCCACCCAGCCACCTTCCCCCTCACCTGGTCTCACCTATCACCTCCCAGTGTCCCACTTCATCCCCTCTGTCTCCCACCCAGCCACCTTCCCCCTCACCTGCTCTCACCTATCACTTCCCAGTGACTCACCTCATCCCCTCTGTCTCTCACCCAGCCACCTTCCCCCTCACCTGGTCTCATCTATCACCTCCCAGAGTCTCACCTCATCCCCTCTGTCCACCCAGTCACCTTCCACTACACATGGTCTCACCTATCACCTGCCAGTGACTCACCTCATCCCCTCCGTCCTCCACCCATCCACCTTCCCCCTCACCTGGTCTCACCTATCACCTCCCAGTGACTCACCTCATCCCCTCTATCTCCCACCCAGCCACCTTCCCTTTCACCTGTTCTCACCTATCACCTCCCAGGGTCTCACCTCATCCCCTCTGTCCTCCACCCAGCCACCTTCCCCCTCACCTGGTCTCACCTATCACTTCCCAGTGACTCACTTCATCCACTCTGTCTCCCACCCAGGCACCTTCCCCCTCACCTGGTCTCACCTATCAGCTCCCAGTGACTCACCTCATCCCCTCTGTCCTCCACGCAGCCACCTTCCCCCTCACCTGGTCTCACCTATCACCTCCCAGTGTCTCACCTCATCCCCTCTGTCTCTCACCCAGCCACCTTCCCCCTCACCTGGTCTCACCTATCACCTCCCAGTGTCTCATCTCATCCCCTCTGTCCACCCAGTCACCTTCCACTTCACATGGTCTCACCTATCACCTCCCAGTGACTCACCTCATCCCCTCTGTCTCCCACCCAGCCACCTTCCCCCTCACCTGGTCTCACCTATAACCTCCCAGTGACTCACCTCATCCCCTCTGTCTCCCACCCAGCCACCTTCCCCCTCACCTGGTCTCACCTATCACCTGCCAGTGACTCACCTCATCCCCTCTATCTCCCACCCAGCCACCTTCCCTCTCACCTGGTCTCACCTATCACCTGCCAGTGATTCACCTCTTCTCCTCTGTCCTCCACCCAGCCACCATCCCCCTCACCTGGTCTCACCTATCTCCTCCCCGTGTCTCACCTCATCCCGTCTGTCGTCCACACAGCCACCTTCCCCCACACCTGGTCTCACCTATCACCTGCCACTGACTCACCTCATCCCCTCTGTCTCCGACCCATACACATTCCCCCTCTCCTGGTCTCACCTCTCACCTGCCAGTGTCTTACCTCATCCCCTCTGTCCTCCACACAGCCACCTTCCCCCTCACCTGCCCTCACCTATCAGCTCCCAGTGTCTCACTTCATCTCCTCTGTCCTCCACCCAGCCACCTTCCCCCTCACCTGGTCTCACCTATCACCTCCCAGTGACTCACCTCATCCCCTCTGTCTCCCACCCAGCCACCTTCCCCCTCACCTGGTCTCACCTATCACCTCCCAGTGTCTCACTTAATCCCCTCTGTCTCCCACCCAGCCTCCCCTCACCTGATCTCTCCTATCAGATCCCAGTGTCTCACCTCATCCCATCTGTCTCCCACCCAGCCACATTCCCCCTCACCTGGTCTCAACTATCATCTGCCAGTGACTCACCTCATCCCCTCCTCCACCAAGCCACCTTCCCCCTCACCTGGTCTCACCTATCACCTCCCAGTGTCTCACCTCATTCCCTCTGTCTCCCACCCAGCCACCTTCCCCCTCACCTGATCTCACCTATCACCTCCCAGTGTACCACTTCATCCCCTCTGTCTCCCACCCAGCCACCTTCCCCCTCACCTGGTCTCACCTATCAACTGCCAGTGCCTCACCTCATCCCCTCTGTCTCCCACCCAGCCACCTTCCCCCTCACCTGGTCTCACCTATCAGCTCCCAGTGTCTCACTTCATCCCCTCTGTCTCCCACCCAGCCACATTCCCCCTCACCTGGTCTCACCTATCACCTCCCAGTGTCTCACTTCATCCCCTCTGTCTCCCACCCAGCCACCTTCCCTCTCACCTGGTCTCACCTGTCACCTGCCAGTGACTCACATCATCCCCTCTGTCTCCCTCCCAGCCACCTTCCCCCTCACCTGGTCTCACCTATCACTTCCCAGTGACTCACCTCATCCCCTCTGTCTCTCACCCAGCCACCTTCCCCCTCACCTGGTCTCATTTATCACCTCCCAGAGTCTCACCTCATCCCCTCTGTCCACCCAGTCACCTTCCACTACACATGGTCTCACCTATCACCTCCCAGTGACTCACCTCATCCCCTCTGTCTCCCACCCATCCACCTTCCCCCTCACCTGGTCTCACCTATCACCTGCCAGTGACTCACTTCATCTCCTCTGTCCTCCACCCATCCACCTTCCCCCTCACCTGGTCTCACCTATCACCACCCAGTGACTCACCTCATCCCCTCTATCTCCCACCCAGCCACCTTCCCTTTCACCTGGTCTCACCTATCTCCTCCCAGTGTCTCACCTCATCCCCTCTGTCCTCCACCCAGCCACCTTCCCCCTCACCTGGTCTCACCTATCACCTCCCAGTGACTCACTTCATCCACTCTGTCTCCCACCCAGGCACCTTCCCCCTCACCTGGTCTCACCTATCAGCTCCCAGTGACTCACCTCATCCCCTCTGTCCTCCACGCAGCCACCTTCCCCCTCACCTGGTCTCACCTATCACCTCCCAGTATCTCACCTCATCCCCTCTGTCTCTCACCCAGCCACCTTCCCCCTCACCTGGTCTCACCTATCACCTCCCAGTGTCTCATCTCATCCCCTCTGTCCACCCAGTCACCTTCCACTTCACATGGTCTCACCTATCACCTCCCAGTGACTCACCTCATCCCCTCTGTCTCCCACCCAGCCACCTTCCCCCTCACCTGGTCTCACCTATCACCTCCCAGTGACTCACCTCATCCCCTCTGTCTCCCACCCAGCCACATTCCCCCTCACCTGGTCTCACCAATCACCTGCCAGTGACTCACCTCATCCCCTCTGTCTCCCAACCAGCCACCTTCCCCCTCACCTGGTCTCACCTATCACCTGCCAGTGCCTCACCTCATCCCCTCTGTCTCCCAAACAGCCACCTTCCCCCTCACCTGGTCTCATCTATCACATGCCAGTGACTCACCTCATCCCCTCTGTCTCCCACCCAGCCACCTTCCCCCTCACCTGGTCTCACCTATCAGCTCCCAGTCTCACTTCATCCCCTCTGTCTCCCACCCAGCCACCTTCCCCCTCACCTGGTCTCACCTATCAGCTCCCAGTGACTCACCTTATCCCCTCTATCTCCCACCCAGCCACCTTCCCCCTCACCTGGTCTCACCTATCACCTCCCAGTGACTCACCTCATCCCCTCTGTCTCCCACCCAGCCACCTTCCCCCTCACCTGGTCTCACCTATCACCTCCCAGTGTCCCACTTCATCCCCTCTGTCTCCCACCCAGCCACCTTCCCCCTCACCTGCTCTCACCTATCACTTCCCAGTGACTCACCTCATCCCCTCTGTCTCTCACCCAGCCACCTTCCCCCTCACCTGGTCTCACCTATCACCTCCCAGTGTCTCATCTCATCCCCTCTGTCCACCCAGTCACCTTCCACTTCACATGGTCTCACCTATCACCTCCCAGTGACTCACCTCATCCCCTCTGTCTCCCACCCAGCCACCTTCCCCCTCACCTGGTCTCACCTATCACCTCCCAGTGACTCACCTCATCCCCTCTGTCTCCCACCCAGCCACATTCCCCCTCACCTGGTCTCACCAATCACCTGCCAGTGACTCACCTCATCCCCTCTGTCTCCCAACCAGCCACCTTCCCCCTCACCTGGTCTCACCTATCACCTGCCAGTGCCTCACCTCATCCCCTCTGTCTCCCAACCAGCCACCTTCCCCCTCACCTGGTCTCACCTATCACATGCCAGTGACTCACCTCATCCCCTCTGTCTCCCACCCAGCCACCTTCCCCCTCACCTGGTCTCACCTATCAGCTCCCAGTGTCTCACTTCATCCCCTCTGTCACCCACCCAGCCACCCTCCCCCTCACCTGGTCTCACCTATCAGCTCCCAGTGACTCACCTTATCCCCTCTATCTCCCACCCAGCCACCTTCCCCCTCACCTGGTCTCACCTATCACCTCCCAGTGACTCACCTCATCCCCTCTGTCTCCCACCCAGCCACCTTCCCCCTCACCTGGTCTCACCTATCACCTCCCAGTGTCCCACTTCATCCCCTCTGTCTCCCACCCAGCCACCTTCCCCCTCACCTGCTCTCACCTATCACTTCCCAGTGACTCACCTCATCCCCTCTGTCTCTCACCCAGCCACCTTCCCCCTCACCTGGTCTCATCTATCACCTCCCAGAGTCTCACCTCATCCCCTCTGTCCACCCAGTCACCTTCCACTACACATGGTCTCACCTATCACCTGCCAGTGACTCACCTCATCCCCTCCGTCCTCCACCCATCCACCTTCCCCCTCACCTGGTCTCACCTATCACCTCCCAGTGACTCACCTCATCCCCTCTATCTCCCACCCAGCCACCTTCCCTTTCACCTGTTCTCACCTATCACCTCCCAGGGTCTCACCTCATCCCCTCTGTCCTCCACCCAGCCACCTTCCCCCTCACCTGGTCTCACCTATCACTTCCCAGTGACTCACTTCATCCACTCTGTCTCCCACCCAGGCACCTTCCCCCTCACCTGGTCTCACCTATCAGCTCCCAGTGACTCACCTCATCCCCTCTGTCCTCCACGCAGCCACCTTCCCCCTCACCTGGTCTCACCTATCACCTCCCAGTGTCTCACCTCATCCCCTCTGTCTCTCACCCAGCCACCTTCCCCCTCACCTGGTCTCACCTATCACCTCCCAGTGTCTCATCTCATCCCCTCTGTCCACCCAGTCACCTTCCACTTCACATGGTCTCACCTATCACCTCCCAGTGACTCACCTCATCCCCTCTGTCTCCCACCCAGCCACCTTCCCCCTCACCTGGTCTCACCTATAACCTCCCAGTGACTCACCTCATCCCCTCTGTCTCCCACCCAGCCACCTTCCCCCTCACCTGGTCTCACCTATCACCTGCCAGTGACTCACCTCATCCCCTCTATCTCCCACCCAGCCACCTTCCCTCTCACCTGGTCTCACCTATCACCTGCCAGTGATTCACCTCTTCTCCTCTGTCCTCCACCCAGCCACCATCCCCCTCACCTGGTCTCACCTATCTCCTCCCCGTGTCTCACCTCATCCCGTCTGTCGTCCACACAGCCACCTTCCCCCACACCTGGTCTCACCTATCACCTGCCACTGACTCACCTCATCCCCTCTGTCTCCGACCCATACACATTCCCCCTCTCCTGGTCTCACCTCTCACCTGCCAGTGTCTTACCTCATCCCCTCTGTCCTCCACACAGCCACCTTCCCCCTCACCTGCCCTCACCTATCAGCTCCCAGTGTCTCACTTCATCTCCTCTGTCCTCCACCCAGCCACCTTCCCCCTCACCTGGTCTCACCTATCACCTCCCAGTGACTCACCTCATCCCCTCTGTCTCCCACCCAGCCACCTTCCCCCTCACCTGGTCTCACCTATCACCTCCCAGTGTCTCACTTAATCCCCTCTGTCTCCCACCCAGCCTCCCCTCACCTGATCTCTCCTATCAGATCCCAGTGTCTCACCTCATCCCATCTGTCTCCCACCCAGCCACATTCCCCCTCACCTGGTCTCAACTATCATCTGCCAGTGACTCACCTCATCCCCTCCTCCACCAAGCCACCTTCCCCCTCACCTGGTCTCACCTATCACCTCCCAGTGTCTCACCTCATTCCCTCTGTCTCCCACCCAGCCACCTTCCCCCTCACCTGATCTCACCTATCACCTCCCAGTGTACCACTTCATCCCCTCTGTCTCCCACCCAGCCACCTTCCCCCTCACCTGGTCTCACCTATCAACTGCCAGTGCCTCACCTCATCCCCTCTGTCTCCCACCCAGCCACCTTCCCCCTCACCTGGTCTCACCTATCAGCTCCCAGTGTCTCACTTCATCCCCTCTGTCTCCCACCCAGCCACATTCCCCCTCACCTGGTCTCACCTATCACCTCCCAGTGTCTCACTTCATCCCCTCTGTCTCCCACCCAGCCACCTTCCCTCTCACCTGGTCTCACCTGTCACCTGCCAGTGACTCACATCATCCCCTCTGTCTCCCTCCCAGCCACCTTCCCCCTCACCTGGTCTCACCTATCACTTCCCAGTGACTCACCTCATCCCCTCTGTCTCTCACCCAGCCACCTTCCCCCTCACCTGGTCTCATTTATCACCTCCCAGAGTCTCACCTCATCCCCTCTGTCCACCCAGTCACCTTCCACTACACATGGTCTCACCTATCACCTCCCAGTGACTCACCTCATCCCCTCTGTCTCCCACCCATCCACCTTCCCCCTCACCTGGTCTCACCTATCACCTGCCAGTGACTCACTTCATCTCCTCTGTCCTCCACCCATCCACCTTCCCCCTCACCTGGTCTCACCTATCACCACCCAGTGACTCACCTCATCCCCTCTATCTCCCACCCAGCCACCTTCCCTTTCACCTGGTCTCACCTATCTCCTCCCAGTGTCTCACCTCATCCCCTCTGTCCTCCACCCAGCCACCTTCCCCCTCACCTGGTCTCACCTATCACCTCCCAGTGACTCACTTCATCCACTCTGTCTCCCACCCAGGCACCTTCCCCCTCACCTGGTCTCACCTATCAGCTCCCAGTGACTCACCTCATCCCCTCTGTCCTCCACGCAGCCACCTTCCCCCTCACCTGGTCTCACCTATCACCTCCCAGTGTCTCACCTCATCCCCTCTGTCTCTCACCCAGCCACCTTCCCCCTCACCTGGTCTCACCTATCACCTCCCAGTGTCTCATCTCATCCCCTCTGTCCACCCAGTCACCTTCCACTTCACATGGTCTCACCTATCACCTCCCAGTGACTCACCTCATCCCCTCTGTCTCCCACCCAGCCACCTTCCCCCTCACCTGGTCTCACCTATCACCTCCCAGTGACTCACCTCATCCCCTCTGTCTCCCACCCAGCCACATTCCCCCTCACCTGGTCTCACCAATCACCTGCCAGTGACTCACCTCATCCCCTCTGTCTCCCAACCAGCCACCTTCCCCCTCACCTGGTCTCACCTATCACCTGCCAGTGCCTCACCTCATCCCCTCTGTCTCCCAAACAGCCACCTTCCCCCTCACCTGGTCTCATCTATCACATGCCAGTGACTCACCTCATCCCCTCTGTCTCCCACCCAGCCACCTTCCCCCTCACCTGGTCTCACCTATCAGCTCCCAGTCTCACTTCATCCCCTCTGTCTCCCACCCAGCCACCTTCCCCCTCACCTGGTCTCACCTATCAGCTCCCAGTGACTCACCTTATCCCCTCTATCTCCCACCCAGCCACCTTCCCCCTCACCTGGTCTCACCTATCACCTCCCAGTGACTCACCTCATCCCCTCTGTCTCCCACCCAGCCACCTTCCCCCTCACCTGGTCTCACCTATCACCTCCCAGTGTCCCACTTCATCCCCTCTGTCTCCCACCCAGCCACCTTCCCCCTCACCTGCTCTCACCTATCACTTCCCAGTGACTCACCTCATCCCCTCTGTCTCTCACCCAGCCACCTTCCCCCTCACCTGGTCTCACCTATCACCTCCCAGTGTCTCATCTCATCCCCTCTGTCCACCCAGTCACCTTCCACTTCACATGGTCTCACCTATCACCTCCCAGTGACTCACCTCATCCCCTCTGTCTCCCACCCAGCCACCTTCCCCCTCACCTGGTCTCACCTATCACCTCCCAGTGACTCACCCCATCCCCTCTGTCTCCCACCCAGCCACATTCCCCCTCACCTGGTCTCACCAATCACCTGCCAGTGACTCACCTCATCCCCTCTGTCTCCCAACCAGCCACCTTCCCCCTCACCTGGTCTCACCTATCACCTGCCAGTGCCTCACCTCATCCCCTCTGTCTCCCAACCAGCCACCTTCCCCCTCACCTGGTCTCACCTATCACATGCCAGTGACTCACCTCATCCCCTCTGTCTCCCACCCAGCCACCTTCCCCCTCACCTGGTCTCACCTATCAGCTCCCAGTGTCTCACTTCATCCCCTCTGTCACCCACCCAGCCACCCTCCCCCTCACCTGGTCTCACCTATCAGCTCCCAGTGACTCACCTTATCCCCTCTATCTCCCACCCAGCCACCTTCCCCCTCACCTGGTCTCACCTATCACCTCCCAGTGACTCACCTCATCCCCTCTGTCTCCTACCCAGCCACCTTCCCCCTCACCTGGTCTCACCTATCACCTCCCAGTGTCCCACTTCATCCCCTCTGTCTCCCACCCAGCCACCTTCCCCCTCACCTGCTCTCACCTATCACTTCCCAGTGACTCACCTCATCCCCTCTGTCTCTCACCCAGCCACCTTCCCCCTCACCTGGTCTCATCTATCACCTCCCAGAGTCTCACCTCATCCCCTCTGTCCACCCAGTCACCTTCCACTACACATGGTCTCACCTATCACCTGCCAGTGACTCACCTCATCCCCTCCGTCCTCCACCCATCCACCTTCCCCCTCACCTGGTCTCACCTATCACCTCCCAGTGACTCACCTCATCCCCTCTATCTCCCACCCAGCCACCTTCCCTTTCACCTGTTCTCACCTATCACCTCCCAGGGT
Source organism: Hemitrygon akajei (assembly GCF_048418815.1). Taxonomy (NCBI): domain Eukaryota; kingdom Metazoa; phylum Chordata; class Chondrichthyes; order Myliobatiformes; family Dasyatidae; genus Hemitrygon; species Hemitrygon akajei. The sequence continues at coordinate 10,750,144 of NC_133140.1, forward strand.
CTCACCTCATCCCCTCTGTCCTCCACCCAGCCACCTTCCCCCTCACCTGGTCTCACCTATCACTTCCCAGTGACTCACTTCATCCACTCTGTCTCCCACCCAGGCACCTTCCCCCTCACCTGGTCTCACCTATCAGCTCCCAGTGACTCACCTCATCCCCTCTGTCCTCCACGCAGCCACCTTCCCCCTCACCTGGTCTCACCTATCACCTCCCAGTGTCTCACCTCATCCCCTCTGTCTCTCACCCAGCCACCTTCCCCCTCACCTGGTCTCACCTATCACCTCCCAGTGTCTCATCTCATCCCCTCTGTCCACCCAGTCACCTTCCACTTCACATGGTCTCACCTATCACCTCCCAGTGACTCACCTCATCCCCTCTGTCTCCCACCCAGCCACCTTCCCCCTCACCTGGTCTCACCTATAACCTCCCAGTGACTCACCTCATCCCCTCTGTCTCCCACCCAGCCACCTTCCCCCTCACCTGGTCTCACCTATCACCTGCCAGTGACTCACCTCATCCCCTCTATCTCCCACCCAGCCACCTTCCCTCTCACCTGGTCTCACCTATCACCTGCCAGTGACTCACCTCTTCTCCTCTGTCCTCCACCCAGCCACCATCCCCCTCACCTGGTCTCACCTATCTCCTCCCCGTGTCTCACCTCATCCCGTCTGTCGTCCACACAGCCACCTTCCCCCACACCTGGTCTCACCTATCACCTGCCACTGACTCACCTCATCCCCTCTGTCTCCGACCCATACACATTCCCCCTCTCCTGGTCTCACCTCTCACCTGCCAGTGTCTTACCTCATCCCCTCTGTCCTCCACACAGCCACCTTCCCCCTCACCTGCCCTCACCTATCAGCTCCCAGTGTCTCACTTCATCTCCTCTGTCCTCCACCCAGCCACCTTCCCCCTCACCTGGTCTCACCTATCACCTCCCAGTGACTCACCTCATCCCCTCTGTCTCCCACCCAGCCACCTTCCCCCTCACCTGGTCTCACCTATCACCTCCCAGTGTCTCACTTAATCCCCTCTGTCTCCCACCCAGCCTCCCCTCACCTGATCTCTCCTATCAGATCCCAGTGTCTCACCTCATCCCATCTGTCTCCCACCCAGCCACATTCCCCCTCACCTGGTCTCAACTATCATCTGCCAGTGACTCACCTCATCCCCTCCTCCACCAAGCCACCTTCCCCCTCACCTGGTCTCACCTATCACCTCCCAGTGTCTCACCTCATTCCCTCTGTCTCCCACCCAGCCACCTTCCCCCTCACCTGATCTCACCTATCACCTCCCAGTGTACCACTTCATCCCCTCAGTCTCCCACCCAGCCACCTTCCCCCTCACCTGGTCTCACCTATCAACTGCCAGTGCCTCACCTCATCCCCTCTGTCTCCCACCCAGCCACCTTCCCCCTCACCTGGTCTCACCTATCAGCTCCCAGTGTCTCACTTCATCCCCTCTGTCTCCCACCCAGCCACATTCCCCCTCACCTGGTCTCACCTATCACCTCCCAGTGTCTCACTTCATCCCCTCTGTCTCCCACCCAGCCACCTTCCCTCTCACCTGGTCTCACCTGTCACCTGCCAGTGACTCACATCATCCCCTCTGTCTCCCTCCCAGCCACCTTCCCCCTCACCTGGTCTCACCTATCACTTCCCAGTGACTCACCTCATCCCCTCTGTCTCTCACCCAGCCACCTTCCCCCTCACCTGGTCTCATTTATCACCTCCCAGAGTCTCACCTCATCCCCTCTGTCCACCCAGTCACCTTCCACTACACATGGTCTCACCTATCACCTCCCAGTGACTCACCTCATCCCCTCTGTCTCCCACCCATCCACCTTCCCCCTCACCTGGTCTCACCTATCACCTGCCAGTGACTCACTTCATCTCCTCTGTCCTCCACCCATCCACCTTCCCCCTCACCTGGTCTCACCTATCACCTCCCAGTGACTCACTTCATCCCCTCTGTCTCCCACCCAGCCACCTTCCCCCTCACCTGGTCTCACCAATCACCTGCCAGTGACTCACCTCATCCCCTCTGTCTCCCAACCAGCCACCTTCCCCCTCACCTGGTCTCACCTATCACCTGCCAGTGCCTCACCTCATCCCCTCTGTCTCCCAACCAGCCACCTTCCCCCTCACCTGGTCTCACCTATCACATGCCAGTGACTCACCTCATCCCCTCTGTCTCCCACCCAGCCACCTTCCCCCTCACCTGGTCTCACCTATCAGCTCCCAGTGTCTCACTTCATCCCCTCTGTCACCCACCCAGCCACCCTCCCCCTCACCTGGTCTCACCTATCAGCTCCCAGTGACTCACCTTATCCCCTCTATCTCCCACCCAGCCACCTTCCCCCTCACCTGGTCTCACCTATCACCTCCCAGTGACTCACCTCATCCCCTCTGTCTCCTACCCAGCCACCTTCCCCCTCACCTGGTCTCACCTATCACCTCCCAGTGTCCCACTTCATCCCCTCTGTCTCCCACCCAGCCACCTTCCCCCTCACCTGCTCTCACCTATCACTTCCCAGTGACTCACCTCATCCCCTCTGTCTCTCACCCAGCCACCTTCCCCCTCACCTGGTCTCACCTATCACCTCCCAGTGACTCACCTCATCCCCTCTATCTCCCACCCAGCCACCTTCCCTTTCACCTGTTCTCACCTATCACCTCCCAGGGTCTCACCTCATCCCCTCTGTCCTCCACCCAGCCACCTTCCCCCTCACCTGGTCTCACCTATCACTTCCCAGTGACTCACTTCATCCACTCTGTCTCCCACCCAGGCACCTTCCCCCTCACCTGGTCTCACCTATCAGCTCCCAGTGACTCACCTCATCCCCTCTGTCCTCCACGCAGCCACCTTCCCCCTCACCTGGTCTCACCTATCACCTCCCAGTGTCTCACCTCATCCCCTCTGTCTCTCACCCAGCCACCTTCCCCCTCACCTGGTCTCACCTATCACCTCCCAGTGTCTCATCTCATCCCCTCTGTCCACCCAGTCACCTTCCACTTCACATGGTCTCACCTATCACCTCCCAGTGACTCACCTCATCCCCTCTGTCTCCCACCCAGCCACCTTCCCCCTCACCTGGTCTCACCTATAACCTCCCAGTGACTCACCTCATCCCCTCTGTCTCCCACCCAGCCACCTTCCCCCTCACCTGGTCTCACCTATCACCTGCCAGTGACTCACCTCATCCCCTCTATCTCCCACCCAGCCACCTTCCCTCTCACCTGGTCTCACCTATCACCTGCCAGTGACTCACCTCTTCTCCTCTGTCCTCCACCCAGCCACCATCCCCCTCACCTGGTCTCACCTATCTCCTCCCCGTGTCTCACCTCATCCCGTCTGTCGTCCACACAGCCACCTTCCCCCACACCTGGTCTCACCTATCACCTGCCACTGACTCACCTCATCCCCTCTGTCTCCCACCCAGCCACCTTCCCCCTCACCTGGTCTCACCTATCAGCTCCCAGTGTCTCACTTCATCCCCTCTGTCACCCACCCAGCCACCCTCCCCCTCACCTGGTCTCACCTATCAGCTCCCAGTGACTCACCTTATCCCCTCTATCTCCCACCCAGCCACCTTCCCCCTCACCTGGTCTCACCTATCACCTCCCAGTGACTCACCTCATCCCCTCTGTCTCCTACCCAGCCACCTTCCCCCTCACCTGGTCTCACCTATCACCTCCCAGTGTCCCACTTCATCCCCTCTGTCTCCCACCCAGCCACCTTCCCCCTCACCTGCTCTCACCTATCACTTCCCAGTGACTCACCTCATCCCCTCTGTCTCTCACCCAGCCACCTTCCCCCTCACCTGGTCTCATCTATCACCTCCCAGAGTCTCACCTCATCCCCTCTGTCCACCCAGTCACCTTCCACTACACATGGTCTCACCTATCACCTGCCAGTGACTCACCTCATCCCCTCCGTCCTCCACCCATCCACCTTCCCCCTCACCTGGTCTCACCTATCACCTCCCAGTGACTCACCTCATCCCCTCTATCTCCCACCCAGCCACCTTCCCTTTCACCTGTTCTCACCTATCACCTCCCAGGGTCTCACCTCATCCCCTCTGTCCTCCACCCAGCCACCTTCCCCCTCACCTGGTCTCACCTATCACTTCCCAGTGACTCACTTCATCCACTCTGTCTCCCACCCAGGCACCTTCCCCCTCACCTGGTCTCACCTATCAGCTCCCAGTGACTCACCTCATCCCCTCTGTCCTCCACGCAGCCACCTTCCCCCTCACCTGGTCTCACCTATCACCTCCCAGTGTCTCACCTCATCCCCTCTGTCTCTCACCCAGCCACCTTCCCCCTCACCTGGTCTCACCTATCACCTCCCAGTGTCTCATCTCATCCCCTCTGTCCACCCAGTCACCTTCCACTTCACATGGTCTCACCTATCACCTCCCAGTGACTCACCTCATCCCCTCTGTCTCCCACCCAGCCACCTTCCCCCTCACCTGGTCTCACCTATAACCTCCCAGTGACTCACCTCATCCCCTCTGTCTCCCACCCAGCCACCTTCCCCCTCACCTGGTCTCACCTATCACCTGCCAGTGACTCACCTCATCCCCTCTATCTCCCACCCAGCCACCTTCCCTCTCACCTGGTCTCACCTATCACCTGCCAGTGACTCACCTCTTCTCCTCTGTCCTCCACCCAGCCACCATCCCCCTCACCTGGTCTCACCTATCTCCTCCCCGTGTCTCACCTCATCCCGTCTGTCGTCCACACAGCCACCTTCCCCCACACCTGGTCTCACCTATCACCTGCCACTGACTCACCTCATCCCCTCTGTCTCCGACCCATACACATTCCCCCTCTCCTGGTCTCACCTCTCACCTGCCAGTGTCTTACCTCATCCCCTCTGTCCTCCACACAGCCACCTTCCCCCTCACCTGCCCTCACCTATCAGCTCCCAGTGTCTCACTTCATCTCCTCTGTCCTCCACCCAGCCACCTTCCCCCTCACCTGGTCTCACCTATCACCTCCCAGTGACTCACCTCATCCCCTCTGTCTCCCACCCAGCCACCTTCCCCCTCACCTGGTCTCACCTATCACCTCCCAGTGTCTCACTTAATCCCCTCTGTCTCCCACCCAGCCTCCCCTCACCTGATCTCTCCTATCAGATCCCAGTGTCTCACCTCATCCCATCTGTCTCCCACCCAGCCACATTCCCCCTCACCTGGTCTCAACTATCATCTGCCAGTGACTCACCTCATCCCCTCCTCCACCAAGCCACCTTCCCCCTCACCTGGTCTCACCTATCACCTCCCAGTGTCTCACCTCATTCCCTCTGTCTCCCACCCAGCCACCTTCCCCCTCACCTGATCTCACCTATCACCTCCCAGTGTACCACTTCATCCCCTCAGTCTCCCACCCAGCCACCTTCCCCCTCACCTGGTCTCACCTATCAACTGCCAGTGCCTCACCTCATCCCCTCTGTCTCCCACCCAGCCACCTTCCCCCTCACCTGGTCTCACCTATCAGCTCCCAGTGTCTCACTTCATCCCCTCTGTCTCCCACCCAGCCACATTCCCCCTCACCTGGTCTCACCTATCACCTCCCAGTGTCTCACTTCATCCCCTCTGTCTCCCACCCAGCCACCTTCCCTCTCACCTGGTCTCACCTGTCACCTGCCAGTGACTCACATCATCCCCTCTGTCTCCCTCCCAGCCACCTTCCCCCTCACCTGGTCTCACCTATCACTTCCCAGTGACTCACCTCATCCCCTCTGTCTCTCACCCAGCCACCTTCCCCCTCACCTGGTCTCATTTATCACCTCCCAGAGTCTCACCTCATCCCCTCTGTCCACCCAGTCACCTTCCACTACACATGGTCTCACCTATCACCTCCCAGTGACTCACCTCATCCCCTCTGTCTCCCACCCATCCACCTTCCCCCTCACCTGGTCTCACCTATCACCTGCCAGTGACTCACTTCATCTCCTCTGTCCTCCACCCATCCACCTTCCCCCTCACCTGGTCTCACCTATCACCTCCCAGTGACTCACTTCATCCCCTCTGTCTCCCACCCAGCCACCTTCCCCCTCACCTGGTCTCACCAATCACCTGCCAGTGACTCACCTCATCCCCTCTGTCTCCCAACCAGCCACCTTCCCCCTCACCTGGTCTCACCTATCACCTGCCAGTGCCTCACCTCATCCCCTCTGTCTCCCAACCAGCCACCTTCCCCCTCACCTGGTCTCACCTATCACATGCCAGTGACTCACCTCATCCCCTCTGTCTCCCACCCAGCCACCTTCCCCCTCACCTGGTCTCACCTATCAGCTCCCAGTGTCTCACTTCATCCCCTCTGTCACCCACCCAGCCACCCTCCCCCTCACCTGGTCTCACCTATCAGCTCCCAGTGACTCACCTTATCCCCTCTATCTCCCACCCAGCCACCTTCCCCCTCACCTGGTCTCACCTATCACCTCCCAGTGACTCACCTCATCCCCTCTGTCTCCTACCCAGCCACCTTCCCCCTCACCTGGTCTCACCTATCACCTCCCAGTGTCCCACTTCATCCCCTCTGTCTCCCACCCAGCCACCTTCCCCCTCACCTGCTCTCACCTATCACTTCCCAGTGACTCACCTCATCCCCTCTGTCTCTCACCCAGCCACCTTCCCCCTCACCTGGTCTCACCTATCACCTCCCAGTGACTCACCTCATCCCCTCTATCTCCCACCCAGCCACCTTCCCTTTCACCTGTTCTCACCTATCACCTCCCAGGGTCTCACCTCATCCCCTCTGTCCTCCACCCAGCCACCTTCCCCCTCACCTGGTCTCACCTATCACTTCCCAGTGACTCACTTCATCCACTCTGTCTCCCACCCAGGCACCTTCCCCCTCACCTGGTCTCACCTATCAGCTCCCAGTGACTCACCTCATCCCCTCTGTCCTCCACGCAGCCACCTTCCCCCTCACCTGGTCTCACCTATCACCTCCCAGTGTCTCACCTCATCCCCTCTGTCTCTCACCCAGCCACCTTCCCCCTCACCTGGTCTCACCTATCACCTCCCAGTGTCTCATCTCATCCCCTCTGTCCACCCAGTCACCTTCCACTTCACATGGTCTCACCTATCACCTCCCAGTGACTCACCTCATCCCCTCTGTCTCCCACCCAGCCACCTTCCCCCTCACCTGGTCTCACCTATAACCTCCCAGTGACTCACCTCATCCCCTCTGTCTCCCACCCAGCCACCTTCCCCCTCACCTGGTCTCACCTATCACCTGCCAGTGACTCACCTCATCCCCTCTATCTCCCACCCAGCCACCTTCCCTCTCACCTGGTCTCACCTATCACCTGCCAGTGACTCACCTCTTCTCCTCTGTCCTCCACCCAGCCACCATCCCCCTCACCTGGTCTCACCTATCTCCTCCCCGTGTCTCACCTCATCCCGTCTGTCGTCCACACAGCCACCTTCCCCCACACCTGGTCTCACCTATCACCTGCCACTGACTCACCTCATCCCCTCTGTCTCCGACCCATACACATTCCCCCTCTCCTGGTCTCACCTCTCACCTGCCAGTGTCTTACCTCATCCCCTCTGTCCTCCACACAGCCACCTTCCCCCTCACCTGCCCTCACCTATCAGCTCCCAGTGTCTCACTTCATCTCCTCTGTCCTCCACCCAGCCACCTTCCCCCTCACCTGGTCTCACCTATCACCTCCCAGTGACTCACCTCATCCCCTCTGTCTCCCACCCAGCCACCTTCCCCCTCACCTGGTCTCACCTATCACCTCCCAGTGTCTCACTTAATCCCCTCTGTCTCCCACCCAGCCTCCCCTCACCTGATCTCTCCTATCAGATCCCAGTGTCTCACCTCATCCCATCTGTCTCCCACCCAGCCACATTCCCCCTCACCTGGTCTCAACTATCATCTGCCAGTGACTCACCTCATCCCCTCCTCCACCAAGCCACCTTCCCCCTCACCTGGTCTCACCTATCACCTCCCAGTGTCTCACCTCATTCCCTCTGTCTCCCACCCAGCCACCTTCCCCCTCACCTGATCTCACCTATCACCTCCCAGTGTACCACTTCATCCCCTCTGTCTCCCACCCAGCCACCTTCCCCCTCACCTGGTCTCACCTATCAACTGCCAGTGCCTCACCTCATCCCCTCTGTCTCCCACCCAGCCACCTTCCCCCTCACCTGGTCTCACCTATCAGCTCCCAGTGTCTCACTTCATCCCCTCTGTCTCCCACCCAGCCACATTCCCCCTCACCTGGTCTCACCTATCACCTCCCAGTGTCTCACTTCATCCCCTCTGTCTCCCACCCAGCCACCTTCCCTCTCACCTGGTCTCACCTGTCACCTGCCAGTGACTCACATCATCCCCTCTGTCTCCCTCCCAGCCACCTTCCCCCTCACCTGGTCTCACCTATCACTTCCCAGTGACTCACCTCATCCCCTCTGTCTCTCACCCAGCCACCTTCCCCCTCACCTGGTCTCATTTATCACCTCCCAGAGTCTCACCTCATCCCCTCTGTCCACCCAGTCACCTTCCACTACACATGGTCTCACCTATCACCTCCCAGTGACTCACCTCATCCCCTCTGTCTCCCACCCATCCACCTTCCCCCTCACCTGGTCTCACCTATCACCTGCCAGTGACTCACTTCATCTCCTCTGTCCTCCACCCATCCACCTTCCCCCTCACCTGGTCTCACCTATCACCACCCAGTGACTCACCTCATCCCCTCTATCTCCCACCCAGCCACCTTCCCTTTCACCTGGTCTCACCTATCTCCTCCCAGTGTCTCACCTCATCCCCTCTGTCCTCCACCCAGCCACCTTCCCCCTCACCTGGTCTCACCTATCACCTCCCAGTGACTCACTTCATCCACTCTGTCTCCCACCCAGGCACCTTCCCCCTCACCTGGTCTCACCTATCAGCTCCCAGTGACTCACCTCATCCCCTCTGTCCTCCACGCAGCCACCTTCCCCCTCACCTGGTCTCACCTATCACCTCCCAGTGTCTCACCTCATCCCCTCTGTCTCTCACCCAGCCACCTTCCCCCTCACCTGGTCTCACCTATCACCTCCCAGTGTCTCATCTCATCCCCTCTGTCCACCCAGTCACCTTCCACTTCACATGGTCTCACCTATCACCTCCCAGTGACTCACCTCATCCCCTCTGTCTCCCACCCAGCCACCTTCCCCCTCACCTGGTCTCACCTATCACCTCCCAGTGACTCACCTCATCCCCTCTGTCTCCCACCCAGCCACATTCCCCCTCACCTGGTCTCACCAATCACCTGCCAGTGACTCACCTCATCCCCTCTGTCTCCCAACCAGCCACCTTCCCCCTCACCTGGTCTCACCTATCACCTGCCAGTGCCTCACCTCATCCCCTCTGTCTCCCAAACAGCCACCTTCCCCCTCACCTGGTCTCATCTATCACATGCCAGTGACTCACCTCATCCCCTCTGTCTCCCACCCAGCCACCTTCCCCCTCACCTGGTCTCACCTATCAGCTCCCAGTCTCACTTCATCCCCTCTGTCTCCCACCCAGCCACCTTCCCCCTCACCTGGTCTCACCTATCAGCTCCCAGTGACTCACCTTATCCCCTCTATCTCCCACCCAGCCACCTTCCCCCTCACCTGGTCTCACCTATCACCTCCCAGTGACTCACCTCATCCCCTCTGTCTCCCACCCAGCCACCTTCCCCCTCACCTGGTCTCACCTATCACCTCCCAGTGTCCCACTTCATCCCCTCTGTCTCCCACCCAGCCACCTTCCCCCTCACCTGCTCTCACCTATCACTTCCCAGTGACTCACCTCATCCCCTCTGTCTCTCACCCAGCCACCTTCCCCCTCACCTGGTCTCACCTATCACCTCCCAGTGTCTCATCTCATCCCCTCTGTCCACCCAGTCACCTTCCACTTCACATGGTCTCACCTATCACCTCCCAGTGACTCACCTCATCCCCTCTGTCTCCCACCCAGCCACCTTCCCCCTCACCTGGTCTCACCTATCACCTCCCAGTGACTCACCCCATCCCCTCTGTCTCCCACCCAGCCACATTCCCCCTCACCTGGTCTCACCAATCACCTGCCAGTGACTCACCTCATCCCCTCTGTCTCCCAACCAGCCACCTTCCCCCTCACCTGGTCTCACCTATCACCTGCCAGTGCCTCACCTCATCCCCTCTGTCTCCCAACCAGCCACCTTCCCCCTCACCTGGTCTCACCTATCACATGCCAGTGACTCACCTCATCCCCTCTGTCTCCCACCCAGCCACCTTCCCCCTCACCTGGTCTCACCTATCAGCTCCCAGTGTCTCACTTCATCCCCTCTGTCACCCACCCAGCCACCCTCCCCCTCACCTGGTCTCACCTATCAGCTCCCAGTGACTCACCTTATCCCCTCTATCTCCCACCCAGCCACCTTCCCCCTCACCTGGTCTCACCTATCACCTCCCAGTGACTCACCTCATCCCCTCTGTCTCCTACCCAGCCACCTTCCCCCTCACCTGGTCTCACCTATCACCTCCCAGTGTCCCACTTCATCCCCTCTGTCTCCCACCCAGCCACCTTCCCCCTCACCTGCTCTCACCTATCACTTCCCAGTGACTCACCTCATCCCCTCTGTCTCTCACCCAGCCACCTTCCCCCTCACCTGGTCTCATCTATCACCTCCCAGAGTCTCACCTCATCCCCTCTGTCCACCCAGTCACCTTCCACTACACATGGTCTCACCTATCACCTGCCAGTGACTCACCTCATCCCCTCCGTCCTCCACCCATCCACCTTCCCCCTCACCTGGTCTCACCTATCACCTCCCAGTGACTCACCTCATCCCCTCTATCTCCCACCCAGCCACCTTCCCTTTCACCTGTTCTCACCTATCACCTCCCAGGGTCTCACCTCATCCCCTCTGTCCTCCACCCAGCCACCTTCCCCCTCACCTGGTCTCACCTATCACTTCCCAGTGACTCACTTCATCCACTCTGTCTCCCACCCAGGCACCTTCCCCCTCACCTGGTCTCACCTATCAGCTCCCAGTGACTCACCTCATCCCCTCTGTCCTCCACGCAGCCACCTTCCCCCTCACCTGGTCTCACCTATCACCTCCCAGTGTCTCACCTCATCCCCTCTGTCTCTCACCCAGCCACCTTCCCCCTCACCTGGTCTCACCTATCACCTCCCAGTGTCTCATCTCATCCCCTCTGTCCACCCAGTCACCTTCCACTTCACATGGTCTCACCTATCACCTCCCAGTGACTCACCTCATCCCCTCTGTCTCCCACCCAGCCACCTTCCCCCTCACCTGGTCTCACCTATAACCTCCCAGTGACTCACCTCATCCCCTCTGTCTCCCACCCAGCCACCTTCCCCCTCACCTGGTCTCACCTATCACCTGCCAGTGACTCACCTCATCCCCTCTATCTCCCACCCAGCCACCTTCCCTCTCACCTGGTCTCACCTATCACCTGCCAGTGACTCACCTCTTCTCCTCTGTCCTCCACCCAGCCACCATCCCCCTCACCTGGTCTCACCTATCTCCTCCCCGTGTCTCACCTCATCCCGTCTGTCGTCCACACAGCCACCTTCCCCCACACCTGGTCTCACCTATCACCTGCCACTGACTCACCTCATCCCCTCTGTCTCCGACCCATACACATTCCCCCTCTCCTGGTCTCACCTCTCACCTGCCAGTGTCTTACCTCATCCCCTCTGTCCTCCACACAGCCACCTTCCCCCTCACCTGCCCTCACCTATCAGCTCCCAGTGTCTCACTTCATCTCCTCTGTCCTCCACCCAGCCACCTTCCCCCTCACCTGGTCTCACCTATCACCTCCCAGTGACTCACCTCATCCCCTCTGTCTCCCACCCAGCCACCTTCCCCCTCACCTGGTCTCACCTATCACCTCCCAGTGTCTCACTTAATCCCCTCTGTCTCCCACCCAGCCTCCCCTCACCTGATCTCTCCTATCAGATCCCAGTGTCTCACCTCATCCCATCTGTCTCCCACCCAGCCACATTCCCCCTCACCTGGTCTCAACTATCATCTGCCAGTGACTCACCTCATCCCCTCCTCCACCAAGCCACCTTCCCCCTCACCTGGTCTCACCTATCACCTCCCAGTGTCTCACCTCATTCCCTCTGTCTCCCACCCAGCCACCTTCCCCCTCACCTGATCTCACCTATCACCTCCCAGTGTACCACTTCATCCCCTCAGTCTCCCACCCAGCCACCTTCCCCCTCACCTGGTCTCACCTATCAACTGCCAGTGCCTCACCTCATCCCCTCTGTCTCCCACCCAGCCACCTTCCCCCTCACCTGGTCTCACCTATCAGCTCCCAGTGTCTCACTTCATCCCCTCTGTCTCCCACCCAGCCACATTCCCCCTCACCTGGTCTCACCTATCACCTCCCAGTGTCTCACTTCATCCCCTCTGTCTCCCACCCAGCCACCTTCCCTCTCACCTGGTCTCACCTGTCACCTGCCAGTGACTCACATCATCCCCTCTGTCTCCCTCCCAGCCACCTTCCCCCTCACCTGGTCTCACCTATCACTTCCCAGTGACTCACCTCATCCCCTCTGTCTCTCACCCAGCCACCTTCCCCCTCACCTGGTCTCATTTATCACCTCCCAGAGTCTCACCTCATCCCCTCTGTCCACCCAGTCACCTTCCACTACACATGGTCTCACCTATCACCTCCCAGTGACTCACCTCATCCCCTCTGTCTCCCACCCATCCACCTTCCCCCTCACCTGGTCTCACCTATCACCTGCCAGTGACTCACTTCATCTCCTCTGTCCTCCACCCATCCACCTTCCCCCTCACCTGGTCTCACCTATCACCTCCCAGTGACTCACTTCATCCCCTCTGTCTCCCACCCAGCCACCTTCCCCCTCACCTGGTCTCACCAATCACCTGCCAGTGACTCACCTCATCCCCTCTGTCTCCCAACCAGCCACCTTCCCCCTCACCTGGTCTCACCTATCACCTGCCAGTGCCTCACCTCATCCCCTCTGTCTCCCAACCAGCCACCTTCCCCCTCACCTGGTCTCACCTATCACATGCCAGTGACTCACCTCATCCCCTCTGTCTCCCACCCAGCCACCTTCCCCCTCACCTGGTCTCACCTATCAGCTCCCAGTGTCTCACTTCATCCCCTCTGTCACCCACCCAGCCACCCTCCCCCTCACCTGGTCTCACCTATCAGCTCCCAGTGACTCACCTTATCCCCTCTATCTCCCACCCAGCCACCTTCCCCCTCACCTGGTCTCACCTATCACCTCCCAGTGACTCACCTCATCCCCTCTGTCTCCTACCCAGCCACCTTCCCCCTCACCTGGTCTCACCTATCACCTCCCAGTGTCCCACTTCATCCCCTCTGTCTCCCACCCAGCCACCTTCCCCCTCACCTGCTCTCACCTATCACTTCCCAGTGACTCACCTCATCCCCTCTGTCTCTCACCCAGCCACCTTCCCCCTCACCTGGTCTCATCTATCACCTCCCAGAGTCTCACCTCATCCCCTCTGTCCACCCAGTCACCTTCCACTACACATGGTCTCACCTATCACCTGCCAGTGACTCACCTCATCCCCTCCGTCCTCCACCCATCCACCTTCCCCCTCACCTGGTCTCACCTATCACCTCCCAGTGACTCACCTCATCCCCTCTATCTCCCACCCAGCCACCTTCCCTTTCACCTGTTCTCACCTATCACCTCCCAGGGTCTCACCTCATCCCCTCTGTCCTCCACCCAGCCACCTTCCCCCTCACCTGGTCTCACCTATCACTTCCCAGTGACTCACTTCATCCACTCTGTCTCCCACCCAGGCACCTTCCCCCTCACCTGGTCTCACCTATCAGCTCCCAGTGACTCACCTCATCCCCTCTGTCCTCCACGCAGCCACCTTCCCCCTCACCTGGTCTCACCTATCACCTCCCAGTGTCTCACCTCATCCCCTCTGTCTCTCACCCAGCCACCTTCCCCCTCACCTGGTCTCACCTATCACCTCCCAGTGTCTCATCTCATCCCCTCTGTCCACCCAGTCACCTTCCACTTCACATGGTCTCACCTATCACCTCCCAGTGACTCACCTCATCCCCTCTGTCTCCCACCCAGCCACCTTCCCCCTCACCTGGTCTCACCTATAACCTCCCAGTGACTCACCTCATCCCCTCTGTCTCCCACCCAGCCACCTTCCCCCTCACCTGGTCTCACCTATCACCTGCCAGTGACTCACCTCATCCCCTCTATCTCCCACCCAGCCACCTTCCCTCTCACCTGGTCTCACCTATCACCTGCCAGTGACTCACCTCTTCTCCTCTGTCCTCCACCCAGCCACCATCCCCCTCACCTGGTCTCACCTATCTCCTCCCCGTGTCTCACCTCATCCCGTCTGTCGTCCACACAGCCACCTTCCCCCACACCTGGTCTCACCTATCACCTGCCACTGACTCACCTCATCCCCTCTGTCTCCGACCCATACACATTCCCCCTCTCCTGGTCTCACCTCTCACCTGCCAGTGTCTTACCTCATCCCCTCTGTCCTCCACACAGCCACCTTCCCCCTCACCTGCCCTCACCTATCAGCTCCCAGTGTCTCACTTCATCTCCTCTGTCCTCCACCCAGCCACCTTCCCCCTCACCTGGTCTCACCTATCACCTCCCAGTGACTCACCTCATCCCCTCTGTCTCCCACCCAGCCACCTTCCCCCTCACCTGGTCTCACCTATCACCTCCCAGTGTCTCACTTAATCCCCTCTGTCTCCCACCCAGCCTCCCCTCACCTGATCTCTCCTATCAGATCCCAGTGTCTCACCTCATCCCATCTGTCTCCCACCCAGCCACATTCCCCCTCACCTGGTCTCAACTATCATCTGCCAGTGACTCACCTCATCCCCTCCTCCACCAAGCCACCTTCCCCCTCACCTGGTCTCACCTATCACCTCCCAGTGTCTCACCTCATTCCCTCTGTCTCCCACCCAGCCACCTTCCCCCTCACCTGATCTCACCTATCACCTCCCAGTGTACCACTTCATCCCCTCTGTCTCCCACCCAGCCACCTTCCCCCTCACCTGGTCTCACCTATCAACTGCCAGTGCCTCACCTCATCCCCTCTGTCTCCCACCCAGCCACCTTCCCCCTCACCTGGTCTCACCTATCAGCTCCCAGTGTCTCACTTCATCCCCTCTGTCTCCCACCCAGCCACATTCCCCCTCACCTGGTCTCACCTATCACCTCCCAGTGTCTCACTTCATCCCCTCTGTCTCCCACCCAGCCACCTTCCCTCTCACCTGGTCTCACCTGTCACCTGCCAGTGACTCACATCATCCCCTCTGTCTCCCTCCCAGCCACCTTCCCCCTCACCTGGTCTCACCTATCACTTCCCAGTGACTCACCTCATCCCCTCTGTCTCTCACCCAGCCACCTTCCCCCTCACCTGGTCTCATTTATCACCTCCCAGAGTCTCACCTCATCCCCTCTGTCCACCCAGTCACCTTCCACTACACATGGTCTCACCTATCACCTCCCAGTGACTCACCTCATCCCCTCTGTCTCCCACCCATCCACCTTCCCCCTCACCTGGTCTCACCTATCACCTGCCAGTGACTCACTTCATCTCCTCTGTCCTCCACCCATCCACCTTCCCCCTCACCTGGTCTCACCTATCACCTCCCAGTGACTCACCTCATCCCCTCTATCTCCCACCCAGCCACCTTCCCTTTCACCTGGTCTCACCTATCTCCTCCCAGTGTCTCACCTCATCCCCTCTGTCCTCCACCCAGCCACCTTCCCCCTCACCTGGTCTCACCTATCACCTCCCAGTGACTCACTTCATCCACTCTGTCTCCCACCCAGGCACCTTCCCCCTCACCTGGTCTCACCTATCAGCTCCCAGTGACTCACCTCATCCCCTCTGTCCTCCACGCAGCCACCTTCCCCCTCACCTGGTCTCACCTATCACCTCCCAGTGTCTCACCTCATCCCCTCTGTCTCTCACCCAGCCACCTTCCCCCTCACCTGGTCTCACCTATCACCTCCCAGTGTCTCATCTCATCCCCTCTGTCCACCCAGTCACCTTCCACTTCACATGGTCTCACCTATCACCTCCCAGTGACTCACCTCATCCCCTCTGTCTCCCACCCAGCCACCTTCCCCCTCACCTGGTCTCACCTATCACCTCCCAGTGACTCACCTCATCCCCTCTGTCTCCCACCCAGCCACATTCCCCCTCACCTGGTCTCACCAATCACCTGCCAGTGACTCACCTCATCCCCTCTGTCTCCCAACCAGCCACCTTCCCCTTCACCTGGTCTCACCTATCACCTGCCAGTGCCTCACCTCATCCCCTCTGTCTCCCAACCAGCCACCTTCCCCCTCACCTGGTCTCATCTATCACATGCCAGTGACTCACCTCATCCCCTCTGTCTCCCACCCAGCCACCTTCCCCCTCACCTGGTCTCACCTATCAGCTCCCAGTCTCACTTCATCCCCTCTGTCTCCCACCCAGCCACCTTCCCCCTCACCTGGTCTCACCTATCAGCTCCCAGTGACTCACCTTATCCCCTCTATCTCCCACCCAGCCACCTTCCCCCTCACCTGGTCTCACCTATCACCTCCCAGTGACTCACCTCATCCCCTCTGTCTCCCACCCAGCCACCTTCCCCCTCACCTGGTCTCACCTATCACCTCCCAGTGTCCCACTTCATCCCCTCTGTCTCCCACCCAGCCACCTTCCCCCTCACCTGCTCTCACCTATCACTTCCCAGTGACTCACCTCATCCCCTCTGTCTCTCACCCAGCCACCTTCCCCCTCACCTGGTCTCATCTATCACCTCCCAGAGTCTCACCTCATCCCCTCTGTCCACCCAGTCACCTTCCACTACACATGGTCTCACCTATCACCTGCCAGTGACTCACCTCATCCCCTCCGTCCTCCACCCATCCACCTTCCCCCTCACCTGGTCTCACCTATCACCTCCCAGTGACTCACCTCATCCCCTCTATCTCCCACCCAGCCACCTTCCCTTTCACCTGGTCTCACCTATCACCTGCCAGTGTCTCACCTCATCCCCTCTGTCCTCCACCCAGCCACCTTCCCACTCACCTGGTCTCACCTATCACTTCCCAGTGACTCACTTCATCCACTCTGTCTCCCACCCAGGCACCTTCCCCCTCACCTGGTCTCACCTATCAGCTCCCAGTGACTCACCTCATCCCCTCTGTCCTCCACGCAGCCACCTTCCCCCTCACCTGGTCTCACCTATCACCTCCCAGTGTCTCACCTCATCCCCTCTGTCTCTCACCCAGCCACCTTCCCCCTCACCTGGTCTCACCTATCACCTCCCAGTGTCTCATCTCATCCCCTCTGTCCACCCAGTCACCTTCCACTTCACATGGTCTCACCTATCACCTCCCAGTGACTCACCTCATCCCCTCTGTCTCCCACCCAGCCACCTTCCCCCTCACCTGGTCTCACCTATCACCTCCCAGTGACTCACCTCATCCACTCTGTCTCCATCCCAGCCACCTTCCCCCTCACCTGGTCTCACCTATCACCTGCCAGTGACTCACCTCATCCCCTCTATCTCCCACCCAGCCACCTTCCCTCTCACCTGGTCTCACCTATCACCTGCCAGTGACTCACCTCTTCTCCTCTGTCCTCCACCCAGCCACCATCCCCCTCACCTGGTCTCACCTATCTCCTCCCCGTGTCTCACCTCATCCCGTCTGTCGTCCACACAGCCATCTTCCCCCACACCTGGTCTCACCTCTCACCTGCCAGTGTCTCACCTCATCCCCTCTGTCCTCCACACAGCCACCTTCCCCCTCACCTGCCCTCACCTATCAGCTCCAAGTGACTCACCTCATCCCCTCTGTCTCCCACCCAGCCACCTTCCCCCTCACCTGGTCTCACCTATCAGCTCCCAGTGACTCACCTCATCCCCTCTGTCCACCCAGTCACCTTCCACTACACATGGTCTCACCTATCACCTGCCAGTGACTCACCTCATCCCCTCCGTCCTCCACCCATCCACCTTCCCCCTCACCTGGTCTCACCTATCACCTCCCAGTGACTCACCTCATCCCCTCTATCTCCCACCCAGCCACCTTCCCTTTCACCTGTTCTCACCTATCACCTCCCAGTGTCTCACCTCATCCCCTCTGTCCTCCACCCAGCCACCTTCCCCCTCACCTGGTCTCACCTATCACTTCCCAGTGACTCACTTCATCCACTCTGTCTCCCACCCAGGCACCTTCCCCCTCACCTGGTCTCACCTATCAGCTCCCAGTGACTCACCTCATCCCCTCTGTCCTCCACGCAGCCACCTTCCCCCTCACCTGGTCTCACCTATCACCTCCCAGTGTCTCACCTCATCCCCTCTGTCTCTCACCCAGCCACCTTCCCCCTCACCTGGTCTCACCTATCACCTCCCAGTGTCTCATCTCATCCCCTCTGTCCACCCAGTCACCTTCCACTTCACATGGTCTCACCTATCACCTCCCAGTGACTCACCTCATCCCCTCTGTCTCCCACCCAGCCACCTTCCCCCTCACCTGGTCTCACCTATCACCTCCCAGTGACTCACCTCATCCACTCTGTCTCCATCCCAGCCACCTTCCCCCTCACCTGGTCTCACCTATCACCTGCCAGTGACTCACCTCATCCCCTCTATCTCCCACCCAGCCACCTTCCCTCTCACTTGGTCTCACCTATCACCTGCCAGTGACTCACCTCTTCTCCTCTGTCCTCCACCCAGCCACCATCCCCCTCACCTGGTCTCACCTATCTCCTCCCCGTGTCTCACCTCATCCCGTCTGTCGTCCACACAGCCATCTTCCCCCACACCTGGTCTCACCTATCACCTCCCAGTGACTCACCTCATCCCCTCTATCTCCCACCCAGCCACCTTCCCTTTCACCTGGTCTCACCTATCACCTGCCAGTGTCTCACCTCATCCCCTCTGTCCTCCACCCAGCCACCTTCCCCCTCACCTGGTCTCACCTATCACTTCCCAGTGACTCACTTCATCCACTCTGTCTCCCACCCAGGCACCTTCCCCCTCACCTGGTCTCACCTATCAGCTCCCAGTGACTCACCTCATCCCCTCTGTCCTCCACGCAGCCACCTTCCCCCTCACCTGGTCTCACCTATCACCTCCCAGTGTCTCACCTCATCCCCTCTGTCTCTCACCCAGCCACCTTCCCCCTCACCTGGTCTCACCTATCACCTCCCAGTGTCTCATCTCATCCCCTCTGTCCACCCAGTCACCTTCCACTTCACATGGTCTCACCTATCACCTCCCAGTGACTCACCTCATCCCCTCTTTCTCCCACCCAGCCACCTTCCCCCTCACCTGGTCTCACCTATCACCTCCCAGTGACTCACCTCATCCACTCTGTCTCCATCCCAGCCACCTTCCCCCTCACCTGGTCTCACCTATCACCTGCCAGTGACTCACCTCATCCCCTCTATCTCCCACCCAGCCACCTTCCCTCTCACCTGGTCTCACCTATCACCTGCCAGTGACTCACCTCTTCTCCTCTGTCCTCCACCCAGCCACCATCCCCCTCACCTGGTCTCACCTATCTCCTCCCCGTGTCTCACCTCATCCCGTCTGTCGTCCACACAGCCATCTTCCCCCACACCTGGTCTCACCTCTCACCTGCCAGTGTCTCACCTCATCCCCTCTGTCCTCCACACAGCCACCTTCCCCCTCACCTGCCCTCACCTATCAGCTCCAAGTGACTCACCTCATCCCCTCTGTCTCCCACCCAGCCACCTTCCCCCTCACCTGGTCTCACCTATCAGCTCCCAGTGACTCACCTCATCCCCTCTGTCCACCCAGTCACCTTCCACTACACATGGTCTCACCTATCACCTGCCAGTGACTCACCTCATCCCCTCCGTCCTCCACCCATCCACCTTCCCCCTCACCTGGTCTCACCTATCACCTCCCAGTGACTCACCTCATCCCCTCTATCTCCCACCCAGCCACCTTCCCTTTCACCTGTTCTCACCTATCACCTCCCAGTGTCTCACCTCATCCCCTCTGTCCTCCACCCAGCCACCTTCCCCCTCACCTGGTCTCACCTATCACTTCCCAGTGACTCACTTCATCCACTCTGTCTCCCACCCAGGCACCTTCCCCCTCACCTGGTCTCACCTATCAGCTCCCAGTGACTCACCTCATCCCCTCTGTCCTCCACGCAGCCACCTTCCCCCTCACCTGGTCTCACCTATCACCTCCCAGTGTCTCACCTCATCCCCTCTGTCTCTCACCCAGCCACCTTCCCCCTCACCTGGTCTCACCTATCACCTCCCAGTGTCTCATCTCATCCCCTCTGTCCACCCAGTCACCTTCCACTTCACATGGTCTCACCTATCACCTCCCAGTGACTCACCTCATCCCCTCTGTCTCCCACCCAGCCACCTTCCCCCTCACCTGGTCTCACCTATCACCTCCCAGTGACTCACCTCATCCACTCTGTCTCCATCCCAGCCACCTTCCCCCTCACCTGGTCTCACCTATCACCTGCCAGTGACTCACCTCATCCCCTCTATCTCCCACCCAGCCACCTTCCCTCTCACTTGGTCTCACCTATCACCTGCCAGTGACTCACCTCTTCTCCTCTGTCCTCCACCCAGCCACCATCCCCCTCACCTGGTCTCACCTATCTCCTCCCCGTGTCTCACCTCATCCCGTCTGTCGTCCACACAGCCATCTTCCCCCACACCTGGTCTCACCTCTCACCTGCCAGTGTCTCACCTCATCCCCTCTGTCCTCCACACAGCCACCTTCCCCCTCACCTGCCCTCACCTATCAGCTCCAAGTGACTCACCTCATCCCCTCTGTCTCCCACCCAGCCACCTTCCCCCTCACCTGGTCTCACCTATCAGCTCCCAGTGACTCACCTCATCCCCTCTGTCCTCCACGCAGCCACCTTCCCCCTCACCTGGTCTCACCTATCACCTCCCAGTGTCTCACCTCATCCCCTCTGTCTCTCACCCAGCCACCTTCCCCCTCACCTGGTCTCACCTATCACCTCCCAGTGTCTCATCTCATCCCCTCTGTCCACCCAGTCACCTTCCACTTCACATGGTCTCACCTATCACCTCCCAGTGACTCACCTCATCCCCTCTGTCTCCCACCCAGCCACCTTCCCCCTCACCTGGTCTCACCTATCACCTCCCAGTGACTCACCTCATCCCCTCTGTCTCCCACCCAGCCACATTCCCCCTCACCTGGTCTCACCAATCACCTGCCAGTGACTCACCTCATCCCCTCTGTCTCCCAACCAGCCACCTTCCCCCTCACCTGGTCTCACCTATCACCTGCCAGTGCCTCACCTCATCCCCTCTGTCTCCCAACCAGCCACCTTCCCCCTCACCTGGTCTCATCTATCACATGCCAGTGACTCACCTCATCCCCTCTGTCTCCCACCCAGCCACCTTCCCCCTCACCTGGTCTCACCTATCAGCTCCCAGTGTCTCACTTCATCCCCTCTGTCTCCCACCCAGCCACCTTCCCCCTCACCTGGTCTCACCTATCAGCTCCCAGTGACTCACCTTATCCCCTCTATCTCCCACCCAGCCACCTTCCCCCTCACCTGGTCTCACCTATCACCTCCCAGTGACTCACCTCATCCCCTCTGTCTCCCACCCAGCCACCTTCCCCCTCACCTGGTCTCACCTATCACCTCCCAGTGTCCCACTTCATCCCCTCTGTCTCCCACCCAGCCACCTTCCCCCTCACCTGCTCTCACCTATCACTTCCCAGTGACTCACCTCATCCCCTCTGTCTCTCACCCAGCCACCTTCCCCCTCACCTGGTCTCATCTATCACCTCCCAGAGTCTCACCTCATCCCCTCTGTCCACCCAGTCACCTTCCACTACACATGGTCTCACCTATCACCTGCCAGTGACTCACCTCATCCCCTCCGTCCTCCACCCATCCACCTTCCCCCTCACCTGGTCTCACCTATCACCTCCCAGTGACTCACCTCATCCCCTCTATCTCCCACCCAGCCACCTTCCCTTTCACCTGTTCTCACCTATCACCTCCCAGTGTCTCACCTCATCCCCTCTGTCCTCCACCCAGCCACCTTCCCCCTCACCTGGTCTCACCTATCACTTCCCAGTGACTCACTTCATCCACTCTGTCTCCCACCCAGGCACCTTCCCCCTCACCTGGTCTCACCTATCAGCTCCCAGTGACTCACCTCATCCCCTCTGTCCTCCACGCAGCCACCTTCCCCCTCACCTGGTCTCACCTATCACCTCCCAGTGTCTCACCTCATCCCCTCTGTCTCTCACCCAGCCACCTTCCCCCTCACCTGGTCTCACCTATCACCTCCCAGTGTCTCATCTCATCCCCTCTGTCCACCCAGTCACCTTCCACTTCACATGGTCTCACCTATCACCTCCCAGTGACTCACCTCATCCCCTCTGTCTCCCACCCAGCCACCTTCCCCCTCACCTGGTCTCACCTATCACCTCCCAGTGACTCACCTCATCCACTCTGTCTCCATCCCAGCCACCTTCCCCCTCACCTGGTCTCACCTATCACCTGCCAGTGACTCACCTCATCCCCTCTATCTCCCACCCAGCCACCTTCCCTCTCACCTGGTCTCACCTATCACCTGCCAGTGACTCACCTCTTCTCCTCTGTCCTCCACCCAGCCACCATCCCCCTCACCTGGTCTCACCTATCTCCTCCCCGTGTCTCACCTCATCCCGTCTGTCGTCCACACAGCCATCTTCCCCCACACCTGGTCTCACCTCTCACCTGCCAGTGTCTCACCTCATCCCCTCTGTCCTCCACACAGCCACCTTCCCCCTCACCTGCCCTCACCTATCAGCTCCAAGTGACTCACCTCATCCCCTCTGTCTCCCACCCAGCCACCTTCCCCCTCACCTGGTCTCACCTATCACCTCCCAGTGACTCACCTCATCCCCTCTGTCTCCCACCCAGCCACCTTCCCCCTCACCTGGTCTCACCTATCACCTCCCAGTGTCTCACTTAATCCCCTCTGTCTCCCACCCAGCCACCTTCCCCCTCACCTGATCTCTCCTATCAGATCCCAGTGTCTCACCTCATCCCATCTGTCTCCCACCCAGCCACATTCCCCCTCACCTGGTCTCAACTATCATCTGCCAGTGACTCACCTCATCCCCTCCTCCACCAAGCCACCTTCCCCCTCACCTGGTCTCACCTATCACCTCCCAGTGTCTCACCTCATCCCCTCTGTCTCCCACCCAGCCACCTTCCCTTTCACCTGTTCTCACCTATCACCTCCCAGTGTCTCACCTCATCCCCTCTGTCCTCCACGCAGCCACCTTCCCCCTCACCTGGTCTCACCTATCACCTCCCAGTGTCTCACCTCATCCCCTCTGTCTCTCACCCAGCCACCTTCCCCCTCACCTGGTCTCACCTATCACCTCCCAGTGTCTCATCTCATCCCCTCTGTCCACCCAGTCACCTTCCACTTCACATGGTCTCACCTATCACCTCCCAGTGACTCACCTCATCCCCTCTGTCTCCCACCCAGCCACCTTCCCCCTCACCTGGTCTCACCTATCACCTCCCAGTGACTCACCTCATCCACTCTGTCTCCATCCCAGCCACCTTCCCCCTCACCTGGTCTCACCTATCACCTGCCAGTGACTCACCTCATCCCCTCTATCTCCCACCCAGCCACCTTCCCTCTCACCTGGTCTCACCTATCACCTGCCAGTGACTCACCTCTTCTCCTCTGTCCTCCACCCAGCCACCATCCCCCTCACCTGGTCTCACCTATCTCCTCCCCGTGTCTCACCTCATCCCGTCTGTCGTCCACACAGCCATCTTCCCCCACACCTGGTCTCACCTCTCACCTGCCAGTGTCTCACCTCATCCCCTCTGTCCTCCACACAGCCACCTTCCCCCTCACCTGCCCTCACCTATCAGCTCCAAGTGACTCACCTCATCCCCTCTGTCTCCCACCCAGCCACCTTCCCCCTCACCTGGTCTCACCTATCACCTCCCAGTGACTCACCTCATCCCCTCTGTCTCCCACCCAGCCACCTTCCCCCTCACCTGGTCTCACCTATCACCTCCCAGTGTCTCACTTAATCCCCTCTGTCTCCCACCCAGCCACCTTCCCCCTCACCTGATCTCTCCTATCAGATCCCAGTGTCTCACCTCATCCCATCTGTCTCCCACCCAGCCACATTCCCCCTCACCTGGTCTCAACTATCATCTGCCAGTGACTCACCTCATCCCCTCCTCCACCAAGCCACCTTCCCCCTCACCTGGTCTCACCTATCACCTCCCAGTGTCTCACCTCATCCCCTCTGTCTCCCACCCAGCCACCTTCCCTTTCACCTGTTCTCACCTATCACCTCCCAGTGTCTCACCTCATCCCCTCTGTCCTCCACCCAGCCACCTTCCCCCTCACCTGGTCTCACCTATCACTTCCCAGTGACTCACTTCATCCACTCTGTCTCCCACCCAGGCACCTTCCCCCTCACCTGGTCTCACCTATCAGCTCCCAGTGACTCACCTCATCCCCTCTGTCCTCCACACAGCCACCTTCCCCCTCACCTGCCCTCACCTATCAGCTCCAAGTGACTCACCTCATCCCCTCTGTCTCCCACCCAGCCACCTTCCCCCTCACCTGGTCTCACCTATCACCTCCCAGTGACTCACCTCATCCCCTCTGTCTCCCACCCAGCCACCTTCCCCCTCACCTGGTCTCACCTATCACCTCCCAGTGTCTCACTTAATCCCCTCTGTCTCCCACCCAGCCACCTTCCCCTTCACCTGATCTCTCCTATCAGATCCCAGTGTCTCACCTCATCCCATCTGTCTCCCACCCAGCCACATTCCCCCTCACCTGGTCTCAACTATCATCTGCCAGTGACTCACCTCATCCCCTCCTCCACCAAGCCACCTTCCCCCTCACCTGGTCTCACCTATCACCTCCCAGTGTCTCACCTCATCCCCTCTGTCTCCCACCCAAGCACCTTCCCCCTCACCTAGTTTCACCTATCACCTCCCAGTGACTCAGCTCATCCCTTCCTCCACCCATCCACCTTCCCCCTCACCTGGTCTCACCTATCACCTCCCAGTGTCTCACCTCATCCCCTCCTCCACCCAGCCACCTTCCACTTCACATGGTCTCACCTATCACCTCCCAGTGACTCACCTCATCCCCTCTGTCTCCCACCCAGCCACCTTCCCCCTCACCTGGTCTCACCTATCACCTCCCAGTGACTCACCTCATCCCCTCTGTCTCCCACCCAGCCACCTTCCCCCTCACCTGGTCTCACCTATCACCTGCCAGTGACTCACCTCATCCCCTCTATCTCCCACCCAGCCACCTTCCCTCTCACCTGGTCTCACCTATCACCTGCCAGTGACTCACCTCTTCCCCTCTGTCCTCCACCCAGCCACCATCCCCCTCACCTGGTCTCACCTATCTCCTCCCCGTGTCTCACCTCATCCCGTCTGTCGTCCACACAACCACCTTCCCCCACACCTGGTCTCACCTCTCACCTGCCAGTGTCTCACCTCATCCCCTCTGTCCTCCACACAGCCACCTTCCCACTCACCTGCCCTCACCTATCAGCTCCAAGTGACTCACCTCATCCCCTCTGTCTCCCACCCAGCCACCTTCCCCCTCACCTGGTCTCACCTATCACCTCCCAGTGACTCACCTCATCCCCTCTGTCTCCCACCCAGCCACCTTCCCCCTCACGTGGTCTCACCTATCACCTCCCAGTGTCTCACTTAATCCCCTCTGTCTCCCACCCAGCCACCTTCCCCCTCACCTGATCTCTCCTATCAGATCCCAGTGTCTCACCTCATCCCATCTGTCTCCCACCCAGCCACATTCCCCCTCACCTGGTCTCAACTATCATCTGCCAGTGACTCACCTCATCCCCTCCTCCACCAAGCCACCTTCCCCCTCACCTGGTCTCACCTATCACCTCCCAGTGTCTCACCTCATTCCCTCTGTCTCCCACCCAGCCACCTTCCCCCTCACCTGATCTCACCTATCACCTCCCAGTGTACCACTTCATCCCCTCTGTCTCCCACCCAGCCACCTTCCCCCTCACCTGGTCTCACCTATCAACTGCCAGTGCCTCACCTCATCCCCTCTGTCTCCCACCCAGCCACCTTCCCCCTCACCTGGTCTCACCTATCAGCTCCCAGTGTCTCACTTCATCCCCTCTGTCTCCCACCCAGCCACATTCCCCCTCACCTGGTCTCACCTATCACCTCCCAGTGTCTCACTTCATCCCCTCTGTCTCCCACCCAGCCACCTTCCCTCTCACCTGGTCTCACCTGTCACCTGCCAGTGACTCACATCATCCCCTCTGTCTCCCTCCCAGCCACCTTCCCCCTCACCTGTTCTCACCTATCACTTCCCAGTGACTCACCTCATCCCCTCTGTCTCTCACCCAGCCACCTTCCCCCTCACCTGGTCTCATCTATCACCTCCCAGAGTCTCACCTCATCCCCTCTGTCCACCCAGTCACCTTCCACTACACATGGTCTCACCTATCACCTCCCAGTGACTCACCTCATCCCCTCTGTCTCCCACCCATCCACCTTCCCCCTCACCTGGTCTCACCTATCACCTGCCAGTGACTCACTTCATCTCCTCTGTCCTCCACCCATCCACCTTCCCCCTCACCTGGTCTCACCTATCACCTCCCAGTGACTCACCTCATCCCCTCTATCTCCCACCCAGCCACCTTCCCTTTCACCTGGTCTCACCTATCTCCTCCCAGTGTCTCACCTCATCCCCTCTGTCCTCCACCCAGCCACCTTCCCCCTCACCTGGTCTCACCTATCACCTCCCAGTGACTCACTTCATCCACTCTGTCTCCCACCCAGGCACCTTCCCCCTCACCTGGTCTCACCTATCAGCTCCCAGTGACTCACCTCATCCCCTCTGTCCTCCACGCAGCCACCTTCCCCCTCACCTGGTCTCACCTATCACCTCCCAGTGTCTCACCTCATCCCCTCTGTCTCTCACCCAGCCACCTTCCCCCTCACCTGGTCTCACCTATCACCTCCCAGTGTCTCATCTCATCCCCTCTGTCCACCCAGTCACCTTCCACTTCACATGGTCTCACCTATCACCTCCCAGTGACTCACCTCATCCCCTCTGTCTCCCACCCAGCCACCTTCCCCCTCACCTGGTCTCACCTATCACCTCCCAGTGACTCACCTCATCCCCTCTGTCTCCCACCCAGCCACATTCCCCCTCACCTGGTCTCACCAATCACCTGCCAGTGACTCACCTCATCCCCTCTGTCTCCCAACCAGCCACCTTCCCCCTCACCTGGTCTCACCTATCACCTGCCAGTGCCTCACCTCATCCCCTCTGTCTCCCAACCAGCCACCTTCCCCCTCACCTGGTCTCACCTATCACATGCCAGTGACTCACCTCATCCCCTCTGTCTCCCACCCAGCCACCTTCCCCCTCACCTGGTCTCACCTCTCAGCTCCCAGTGTCTCACTTCATCCCCTCTGTCTCCCACCCAGCCACCTTCCCCCTCACCTGGTCTCACCTATCAGCTCCCAGTGACTCACCTTATCCCCTCTATCTCCCACCCATCCACCTTCCCATTCACCTGGTCTCAATTATCACCTCCCAGTGACTCACCTCATCCCCTCTGTCTCCCACCCAGCCACCTTCCCCCTCACCTGGTCTCACCTATCACCTCCCAGTGTCCCACTTCATCCCCTCTGTCTCCCACCCAGCCACCTTCCCCCTCACCTGCTCTCACCTATCACTTCCCAGTGACTCACCTCATCCCCTCTGTCTCTCACCCAGCCACCTTCCCCCTCACCTGGTCTCATCTATCACCTCCCAGAGTCTCACCTCATCCCCTCTGTCCACCCAGTCACCTTCCACTACACATGGTCTCACCTATCACCTCCCAGTGTCTCACCTCATCCCCTCTGTCCTCCACCCAGCCACCTTCCCCCTCACCTGGTCTCACCTATCACTTCCCAGTGACTCACTTCATCCACTCTGTCTCCCACCCAGGCACCTTCCCCCTCACCTGGTCTCACCTATCAGCTCCCAGTGACTCACCTCATCCCCTCTGTCCTCCACGCAGCCACCTTCCCCCTCACCTGGTCTCACCTATCACCTCCCAGTGTCTCACCACATCCCCTCTGTCTCTCACCCAGCCACCTTCCCCCTCACCTGGTCTCACCTATCACCTCCCAGTGTCTCATCTCATCCCCTCTGTCCACCCAGTCACCTTCCACTTCACATGGTCTCACCTATCACCTCCCAGTGACTCACCTCATCCCCTCTGTCTCCCACCCAGCCACCTTCCCCCTCACCTGGTCTCACCTATCACCTCCCAGTGACTCACCTCATCCCCTTTGTCTCCCACCCAGCCACCTTCCCCCTCACCTGGTCTCACCTATCACCTGCCAGTGACTCACCTCATCCCCTCTATCTCCCACCCAGCCACCTTCCCTCTCACCTGGTCTCACCTATCACCTGCCAGTGACTCACCTCTTCTCCTCTGTCCTCCACCCAGCCAC
Source organism: Hemitrygon akajei (assembly GCF_048418815.1). NCBI lineage: Eukaryota > Metazoa > Chordata > Chondrichthyes > Myliobatiformes > Dasyatidae > Hemitrygon > Hemitrygon akajei. The sequence continues at coordinate 10,778,698 of NC_133140.1, forward strand.
CATCCCCCTCACCTGGTCTCACCTATCTCCTCCCCGTGTCTCACCTCATCCCGTCTGTCGTCCACACAGCCACCTTCCCCCACACCTGGTCTCACCTCTCACCTGCCAGTGTCTCACCTCATCCCCTCTGTCCTCCACACAGCCACCTTCCCCCTCACCTGCCCTCACCTATCAGCTCCAAGTGACTCACCTCATCCCCTCTGTCTCCCACCCAGCCACCTTCCCCCTCACCTGGTCTCACCTATCACCTCCCAGTGACTCACCTCATCCCCTCTGTCTCCCACCCAGCCACCTTCCCCCTCACCTGGTCTCACCTATCACCTCCCAGTGTCTCACTTAATCCCCTCTGTCTCCCACCCAGCCACCTTCCCCCTCACCTGATCTCTCCTATCAGATCCCAGTGTCTCACCTCATCCCATCTGTCTCCCACCCAGCCACATTCCCCCTCACCTGGTCTCAACTATCATCTGCCAGTGACTCACCTCATCCCCTCCTCCACCAAGCCACCTTCCCCCTCACCTGGTCTCACCTATCACCTCCCAGTGTCTCACCTCATCCCCTCTGCCTCCCACCCAAGCACCTTCCCCCTCACCTAGTTTCACCTATCACCTCCCAGTGACTCAGCTCATCCCTTCCTCCACCCATCCACCTTCCCCCTCACCTGGTCTCACCTATCACCTCCCAGTGTCTCACCTCATCCCCTCCTCCACCCAGCCACCTTCCCCCTCACCTGGTCTCACCTATCACCTCCCAGTGTCTCACCTCATCCCCTCTGTCTCTCACCCAGCCACCTTCCCCCTCACCTGGTCTCAACTATCACCTCCCAGTGTCTCATCTCATCCCCTCTGTCCACCCAGTCACCTTCCACTTCACATGGTCTCACCTATCACCTCCCAGTGACTCACCTCATCCCCTCTGTCTCCCACCCAGCCACCTTCCCCCTCACCTGGTCTCACCTATCACCTCCCAGTGACTCACCTCATCCCCTCTGTCTCCCACCCAGCCACCTTCCCCCTCACCTGGTCTCACCTATCACCTGCCAGTGACTCACCTCATCCCCTCTATCTCCCACCCAGCCACCTTCCCTCTCACCTGGTCTCACCTATCACCTGCCAGTGACTCACCTCTTCCCCTCTGTCCTCCACCCAGCCACCATCCCCCTCACCTGGTCTCACCTATCTCCTCCCCGTGTCTCACCTCATCCCGTCTGTCGTCCACACAACCACCTTCCCCCACACCTGGTCTCACCTCTCACCTGCCAGTGTCTCACCTCATCCCCTCTGTCCTCCACACAGCCACCTTCCCCCTCACCTGCCCTCACCTATCAGCTCCAAGTGACTCACCTCATCCCCTCTGTCTCCCACCCAGCCACCTTCCCCCTCACCTGGTCTCACCTATCACCTCCCAGTGACTCACCTCATCCCCTCTGTCTCCCACCCAGCCACCTTCCCCCTCACCTGGTCTCACCTATCACCTCCCAGTGACTCACCTCATACCCTCTGTCTCCCACCCAGCCACCTTCCCCCTCACCTGGTCTCACCTATCACCTCCCAGTGTCTCACTTAATCCCCTCTGTCTCCCACCCAGCCACCTTCCCCCTCACCTGATCTCTCCTATCAGATCCCAGTGTCTCACCTCATCCCCTCTGTCCACCCAGCCACATTCCCTCTCACCTGGTCTCACCTATCACCTGCCAGTGACTCACCTCATCCCCTCTGTCCTCCACACAGCCTAATTCCCCCTCACCTGGTCTCACCTATCACCTCCCAGTGTCTCACCTCATCCCCTCTGTCCACCCAGCCACCTTCCCCCTCACCTGGTCTCACCTATCACCTCCCAGTGTCTAACTTCATCCCCTCTGTCTCCCACCCAGCCAACTTCCCCCTCACCTGCTCTCACCTATCACCTCCCAGTGTCTCACCTCATCCCCTCTGTCCACCCAGCCACATTCCCTCTCACCTGGTCTCACCTATCACCTCCCAGTGTCTCACTTCATCCCCTCTGTCTCCCACCCAGCCACCTTCACCTCACCTGGTCTCACCTATCACCTGCCAGTGCCTCACCTCATCCCCTCTGTCTCCCACCCAGCCACCTTCCCCCTCACCTGGTCTCACCTATCACATGCCAGTGACTCACCTCATCCCCTCTGTCTCCCACCCAGCCACCTTCCCCCTCACCTGGTCTCACCTATCACCTCCCAGTGACTCACCTCATCCCCTCTATCTCCCACCCAGCCACCTTCCCTTTCACCTGGTCTCACCTATCACCTCCCAGTGTCTCACCTCATCCCCTCTGTCCTCCACCCAGCCACCTTCCCCCTCACCTGGTCTCACCTATCACCTCCCAGTGACTCACTTCATCCACTCTGTCTCCCACCCAGGCACCTTCCCCCTCACCTGGTCTCACCTATCAGCTCCCAGTGACTCACCTCATCCCCTCTGTCCTCCACGCAGCCACCTTCCCCCTCACCTGGCCTCACCTATCACATCCCAGTGTCTCACCTGTTCCCCTCTGTCTCTCACCCAGCCACCTTCCCCCTCACCTGGTCTCACCTATCACCTCCCAGTGTCTCATCTCATCCCCTCTGTCCACCCAGTCACCTTCCACTTCACATGGTCTCACCTATCACCTCCCAGTGACTCACCTCATCCCCTCTGTCTCCCACGCAGCCACCTTCCCCCTCACCTGGTCTCACCTATCACCTCCCAGTGACTCACCTCATCCCCTCTGTCTCCCACCCAGCCACTTTCCCCCTCACCTGGTCTCACCTATCACCTGCCAGTGACTCACCTCATCCCCTCTATCTCCCACCCAGCCACCTTCCCTCTCACCTGGTCTCACCTATCACCTGCCAGTGACTCACCTCTTCCCCTCTGTCCTCCACCCAGCCACCATCCCCCTCACCTGGTCTCACCTATCTCCTCCCCGTGTCTCACCTCATCCCGTCTGTCGTCCACACAGCCACCTTCCCCCACACCTGGTCTCACCTCTCACCTGCCAGTGTCTCACCTCATCCCCTCTGTCTCCCACCCAGCCACCTTCCCCCTCACCTGGTCTCACCTATCAGCTCCCAGTGTCTCACTTCATCCCCTCTGTCTCCCACCCAGCCACCTTCCCTCTCACCTCGTCTCACCTGTCACCTGCCAGTGACTCACATCATCCCCTCTGTCTCCCACCCAGCCACATTCCCCCTCACCTGGTCTCACCTATCAGCTCCCAGTGTCTCACCTCATCCCCTCTGTCTCTCACCCATCCACCTTCCCCCTCACCTGGTTTCACCTATCACCTCCCAGTGTCTCATCTCATCCCCTCTGTCCACCCAGTCACCTTCCACTTCACATGGTCTCACCTATCACCTCCCAGTGACTCACCTCATCCCATCTGTCTCCCACCCAGCCACCTTCCCCCTCACCTGGTCTCACCTATCACCTCCCAGTGACTCACCTCATCCCCTCTGTCTCCCACCCAGCCACCTTCCCCCTCACCTGGTCTCACCTATCACCTGCCAGTGACTCACCTCATCCCCTCTATCTCCCACCCATCCACCTTCCCCCTCACCTGGTCTCACCTATCACCTCCCAGTGACTCAGCACATCCCTTCCCCCACCCATCCACCTTCCCCCTCACCTGGTCTCACCTATCACCTCCCAGTGTCTCACCTCATCCCCTCCTCCACCCAGCCACCTTCCCCCTCACCTGATCTCACCTATCACCTCCCAGTGACTCACCTCATCCCCTCTGTCTCCCACCCAGCCACCTTCCCCCTCACCTGGTCTCACCTATCACCTCCCAGTGACTCACCTCATCCCCTCTGTCTCCCACCCAGCCACCTTCCCCCTCACCTGGTCTCACCTATCACCTGCCAGTGACTCACCTCATCCCCTCCTCCACCCATCCACCTTCCCCCTCACCTGGTATCACCTATCACCTCCCAGTGTCTCACCTCATCCCCTCCTCCACCCAGCCACCTTCCCCCTCACCTGATCTCACCTATCACCTCCCAGTGACTCAGCTCATCCCCTCTGTCTCCCACCCAGCCATCTTCCCCCTCACCTGGTCTCACCTATCACCTCCCAGTGTCTCACTTCATCCCCCCTCTCCTCCAACCAGCCACCTTCCCCCTCACCAGGTCTCACCTATCACCTCCCAGTGACTCACTTCATCCCCTCCTCCACCAAGCCACCTTCCCCCTCACCTGGTCTCACCTATCACCTCCCAGTGTCTCACTTAATCCCCTCTGTCTCCCACCCAGCCACCTTCCCCCTCAACTGGTCTCACCTATAACCTCCCAGTGACTCACCTCATCCCCTCTATCTCCCACCCAGCCACCTTCCGCCTCACCTGGTCTCACCTATCACCTCCCAGTGACTCACCTCATCCCCTCTGTCTCCCACCCAGCCACCTTCCACCTCACCTGGTCTCACCTATCACCTCCCAGTGTATCACCTCATCCCGTCTGTCCTCCACCCAGCCACCTTCCCCCTCACCTGGTCTCACCTATCACCTGCCAGTGACTCACCTCATCCCCTCTGTCCTCCACCCAGCCACCATCCCCCTCACCTGGTCTCACCTCTCACCTGCCAGTGACTCACTTCATCCCCTCCTCCAGCAAGCCACCTTCCCCCTCACCTGGTCTCACCTATCACCTCCCAGTGTCTCACTTAATCCCCTCTGTCTCCCACCCAGCCACCTTCCCCCTCAACTGGTCTCACCTATAACCTCCCAGTGACTCACCTCATCCCCTCTATCTCCCACCCAGCCACCTTCCCCCTCACCTGGTCTCACCTATCACCTCCCAGTGACTCACCTCATCCCCTCTGTCTCCCACCCAGCCACCTTCCACCTCACCTGGTCTCACCTATCACCTCCCAGTGTATCACCTCATCCCGTCTGTCCTCCACCCAGCCACCTTCCCCTTCACCTGGTCTCACCTATCACCTCCCAGTGTCTCACCTCATCCCCTCTGTCTCCCACCCAGCCACCTTCCCCCTCACCTGGTCTCACCTATAACCTCCCAGTGACTCACCTCATCCCCTCTGTCCTCCACACAGCCAACTTCCTCCTCAACTGGTCTCACCTATCACTTCCCAGTGACTCACCTCATCCCCTCTGTCCTCCACCCACCCACCTTCCCCCTCACCTGGTCTCACCTATCACCTGCCAGTGACTCACCTCTTCCCCTCTGTCCTCCACCCAGCCAACATCCCCCTCACCTGGTCTCACCTATCTCCTCCCCGTGTCTCACCTCATCCCGTCTGTCGTCCACACAGCCACCTTCCCCCACACCTGGTCTCACCTCTCACCTGCCAGTGTCTCACCTCATCCCCTCTGTCCTCCACACAGCCACCTTCCCCCTCACCTGCCCTCACCTATCAGCTCCCAGTGACTCACCTCATCCCCTCTGTCTCCCACCCAGCCACCTTCCCCCTCACCTGGTCTCACCTATCAGCTCCCAGTGTCTCACTTCATCCCCTCTGTCTCCCACCCAGCCACCTTCCCTCTCACCTGGTCTCACCTGTCACCTGCCAGTGACTCACATCATCCCCTCTGTCTCCCACCCAGCCACATTCCCCCTCACCTGGTCTCACCTATCAGCTCCCAGTGTCTCACCTCATCCCCTCTGTCTCTCACCCATCCACCTTCCCCCTCACCTGGTCTCACCTATCACCTCCCAGTGTCTCATCTCATCCCCTCTGTCCACCCAGTCACCTTCCACTTCACATGGTCTCACCTATCAGCTCCCAGTGTCTCACTTCATCCCCTCTGTCTCCCACCCAGCCACATTCCCCCTCACCTGGTCTCACCTATCAGCTCCCAGTGTCTCACCTCATCCCCTCTGTCTCTCACCCATCCACCTTCCCCCTCACCTGGTCTCACCTATCACCTCCCAGTGTCTCATCTCATCCCCTCTGTCCACCCAGTCACCTTCCACTTCACATGGTCTCACCTATCAGCTCCCAGTGTCTCACTTCATCCCCTCTGTCTCCCACCCAGCCACCTTCCCCCTCACCTGGTCTCACCTATCAGCTCCCATTGACTCACCTTATCCCCTCTATCTCCCACCCAGCCACCTTCCCCCTCACCTGGTCTCACCTATCACCTCCCAGTGACTCACCTCATCCCCTCCTCCACCCAGCCACCTTCCCCCTCACCTGGTCTCACCTATCACCTCCCAGTGTCTCACCTCATCCCCTCTGTCTCCCACCCAGCCACCTTCCCCCTCACCTGGTCTCACCTATCACCTCCCAGTGACTCACCTCATCCCCTCTGTCTCCCACCCAGCCTCCTTCCCCCTCACCTGGTCTCACCTATCACCTGCCAGTGACTCACCTCATCCCCTCCTCCACCCATCCACCTTCCCCCTCACCTGGTCTCACCTATCACCTCCCAGTGTCTCACCTCATCCCCTCCTCCACCCAACCACCTTCCCCCTCACCTGATCTCACCTATCACCTCCCAGTGACACACCTCATCCCCTCCTCCACCCAGCCACCTTCCCCCTCACCTGATCTCACCTATCACCTCCCAGTGACTCACCTCATCCCCTCTGTCCTCCACGCAGCCACCTTCCCCCTCACGTGGTCTCACCTATCACCTCCCAGTGTCTCACCATCCCCCCTCTCCTCCAACCAGCCACCTTCCCCCTCACCAGGTCTCACCTATCACCTCCCAGTGACTCACTTCATCCCCTCCTCCACCAAGCCACCTTCCCCCTCACCTGGTCTCACCTATCACCTCCCAGTGTCTCACTTAATCCCCTCTGTCTCCCACCCAGCCACCTTCCCCCTCAACTGGTCTCACCTATAACCTCCCAGTGACTCACCTCATCCCCTCTATCTCCCACCCAGCCACCTTCCCCCTCACCTGGTCTCACCTATCACCTCCCAGTGACTCACCTCATCCCCTCTGTCTCCCACCCAGCCACCTTCCACCTCACCTGGTCTCACCTATCACCTCCCAGTGTATCACCTCATCCCCTCTGTCCTCCACCCAGCCACCTTCCCCTTCACCTGGTCTCACCTATCACCTCCCAGTGTCTCACCTCATCCCCTCTGTCTCCCACCCAGCCACCTTCCCCCTCACCTGGTCTCACCTATAACCTCCCAGTGACTCACCTCATCCCCTCTGTCCTCCACACAGCCAACTTCCTCCTCAACTGGTCTCACCTATCACTTCCCAGTGACTCACCTCATCCCCTCTGTCCTCCACCCACCCACCTTCCCCCTCACCTGGTCTCACCTATCACCTGCCAGTGACTCACCTCATCCCCTCTGTCCTCCACACAGCCAAATTCCCCCTCACCTGGTCTCACCTATCACCTCCCAGTGTCTCACCTCATCCCCTCTGTCCACCCAGCCACCTTCCCCCTCACCTGGTCTCACCTATCACCTCCCAGTGTCTAACTTCATCCCCTCTGTCTCCCACCCAGCCAACTTCCCCCTCACCTGCTCTCACCTATCACCTCCCAGTGTCTCACCTCATCCCCTCTGTCCACCCAGCCACATTCCCTCTCACCTGGTCTCACCTATCACCTGCCAGTGCCTCACCTCATCCCCTCTGTCTCCCACCCAGCCACCTTCCCCCTCACCTGGTCTCACCTATCACCTCCCAGTGTCTCACCTCATCCCCTCCTCCACCCAACCACCTTCCCCCTCACCTGATCTCACCTATCACCTCCCAGTGACACACCTCATCCCCTCCTCCACCCAGCCACCTTCCCCCTCACCAGATCTCACCTATCACCTCCCAGTGACTCACCTCATCCCCTTTGTCCTCCACGCAGCCACCTTCCCCCTCACGTGGTCTCACCTATCACCTCCCAGTGTCTCACCATCCCCCCTCTCCTCCAACCAGCCACCTTCCCCCTCACCAGGTCTCACCTATCACCTCCCAGTGACTCACTTCATCCCCTCTGTCCTCCACCCAGCCACCTTCCCCTTCACCTGGTCTCACCTATCACCTGCCAGTGACTCACCTCATCCCCTCTGTCCTCCACCCACCCACCTTCCCCCTCACCTGGTCTCACCTATCACCTGCCAGTGACTCACCTCATCCCCTCTGTCCTCCACCCAGCCACCTTCCCCTTCACCTGGTCTCACCTATCACCTCCCAGTGTCTCACCTCATCCCCTCTGTCTCCCACCCAGCCACCTTCCCCCTCACCTGGTCTCACCTATAACCTCCCAGTGACTCACCTCATCCCCTCTGTCCTCCACACAGCCAACTTCCTCCTCAGCTGGTCTCACCTATCACTTCCCAGTGACTCACCTCATCCCCTCTGTCCTCCATCCACCCACCTTCCCCCTCACCTGGTCTCACCTATCACCTGCCAGTGACTCACCTCATCCCCTCTGTCCTCCACCCAGCCACCATCCCCCTCACCTGGTCTCACCTCTCACCTGCCAGTGACTCACTTCATCCCCTCCTCCAGCAAGCCACCTTCCCCCTCACCTGGTCTCACCTATCACCTCCCAGTGTCTCACTTAATCCCCTCTGTCTCCCACCCAGCCACCTTCCCCCTCAACTGGTCTCACCTATAACCTCCCAGTGACTCACCTCATCCCCTCTATCTCCCACCCAGCCACCTTCCCCCTCACCTGGTCTCACCTATCACCTCCCAGTGACTCACCTCATCCCCTCTGTCTCCCACCCAGCCACCTTCCACCTCACCTGGTCTCACCTATCACCTCCCAGTGTATCACCTCATCCCGTCTGTCCTCCACCCAGCCACCTTCCCCTTCACCTGGTCTCACCTATCACCTCCCAGTGTCTCACCTCATCCCCTCTGTCTCCCACCCAGCCACCTTCCCCCTCACCTGGTCTCACCTATAACCTCCCAGTGACTCACCTCATCCCCTCTGTCCTCCACACAGCCAACTTCCTCCTCAACTGGTCTCACCTATCACTTCCCAGTGACTCACCTCATCCCCTCTGTCCTCCACCCACCCACCTTCCCCCTCACCTGGTCTCACCTATCACCTGCCAGTGACTCACCTCTTCCCCTCTGTCCTCCACCCAGCCACCATCCCCCTCACCTGGTCTCACCTATCTCCTCCCCGTGTCTCACCTCATCCCGTCTGTCGTCCACACAGCCACCTTCCCCCACACCTGGTCTCACCTCTCACCTGCCAGTGTCTCACCTCATCCCCTCTGTCCTCCACACAGCCACCTTCCCCCTCACCTGCCCTCACCTATCAGCTCCCAGTGACTCACCTCATCCCCTCTGTCTCCCACCCAGCCACCTTCCCCCTCACCTGGTCTCACCTATCAGCTCCCAGTGTCTCACTTCATCCCCTCTGTCTCCCACCCAGCCACCTTCCCTCTCACCTGGTCTCACCTGTCACCTGCCAGTGACTCACATCATCCCCTCTGTCTCCCACCCAGCCACATTCCCCCTCACCTGGTCTCACCTATCAGCTCCCAGTGTCTCACCTCATCCCCTCTGTCTCTCACCCATCCACCTTCCCCCTCACCTGGTCTCACCTATCACCTCCCAGTGTCTCATCTCATCCCCTCTGTCCACCCAGTCACCTTCCACTTCACATGGTCTCACCTATCAGCTCCCAGTGTCTCACTTCATCCCCTCTGTCTCCCACCCAGCCACCTTCCCCCTCACCTGGTCTCACCTATCAGCTCCCAGTGACTCACCTTATCCCCTCTATCTCCCACCCAGCCACCTTCCCCCTCACCTGGTCTCACCTATCACCTCCCAGTGACTCACCTCATCCCCTCCTCCACCCAGCCACCTTCCCCCTCACCTGGTCTCACCTATCACCTCCCAGTGTCTCACCTCATCCCCTCTGTCTCCCACCCAGCCACCTTCCCCCTCACCTGGTCTCACCTATCACCTCCCAGTGACTCACCTCATCCCCTCTGTCTCCCACCCAGCCACCTTCCCCCTCACCTGGTCTCACCTATCACCTGCCAGTGACTCACCTCATCCCCTCCTCCACCCATCCACCTTCCCCCTCACCTGGTCTCACCTATCACCTCCCAGTGTCTCACCTCATCCCCTCCTCCACCCAACCACCTTCCCCCTCACCTGATCTCACCTATCACCTCCCAGTGACACACCTCATCCCCTCCTCCACCCAGCCACCTTCCCCCTCACCTGATCTCACCTATCACCTCCCAGTGACTCACCTCATCCCCTCTGTCCTCCACGCAGCCACCTTCCCCCTCACGTGGTCTCACCTATCACCTCCCAGTGTCTCACCATCCCCCCTCTCCTCCAACCAGCCACCTTCCCCCTCACCAGGTCTCACCTATCACCTCCCAGTGACTCACTTCATCCCTTCCTCCACCAAGCCACCTTCCCCCTCACCTGGTCTCACCTATCACCTCCCAGTGTCTCACTTAATCCCCTCTGTCTCCCACCCAGCCACCTTCCCCCTCAACTGGTCTCACCTATAACCTCCCAGTGACTCACCTCATCCCCTCTATCTCCCACCCAGCCACCTTCCCCCTCACCTGGTCTCACCTATCACCTCCCAGTGACTCACCTCATCCCCTCTGTCTCCCACCCAGCCACCTTCCACCTCACCTGGTCTCACCTATCACCTCCCAGTGTATCACCTCATCCCCTCTGTCCTCCACCCAGCCACCTTCCCCTTCACCTGGTCTCACCTATCACCTCCCAGTGTCTCACCTCATCCCCTCTGTCTCCCACCCAGCCACCTTCCCCCTCACCTGGTCTCACCTATAACCTCCCAGTGACTCACCTCATCCCCTCTGTCCTCCACACAGCCAACTTCCTCCTCAACTGGTCTCACCTATCACTTCCCAGTGACTCAACTCATCCCCTCTGTCCTCCACCCACCCACCTTCCCCCTCACCTGGTCTCACCTATCACCTGCCAGTGACTCACCTCATCCCCTCTGTCCTCCACACAGCCAAATTCCCCCTCACCTGGTCTCACCTATCACCTCCCAGTGTCTCACCTCATCCCCTCTGTCCACCCAGCCACCTTCCCCCTCACCTGGTCTCACCTATCACCTCCCAGTGTCTAACTTCATCCCCTCTGTCTCCCACCCAGCCAACTTCCCCCTCACCTGCTCTCACCTATCACCTCCCAGTGTCTCACCTCATCCCCTCTGTCCACCCAGCCACATTCCCTCTCACCTGGTCTCACCTATCACCTCCCAGTGTCTCACTTCATCCCCTCTGTCTCCCACCCAGCCACCTTCACCTCACCTGGTCTCACCTATCACCTGCCAGTGCCTCACCTCATCCCCTCTGTCTCCCACCCAGCCACCTTCCCCCTCACCTGGTCTCACCTATCACATGCCAGTGACTCACCTCATCCCCTCTGTCTCCCACCCAGCCACCTTCCCCCTCACCTGGTCTCACCTATCAGCTCCCAGTGTCTCACTTCATCCCCTCTGTCTCCCACCCAGCCACCTTCCCCCTCACCTGGTCTCACCTATCAGCTCCCAGTGACTCACCTTATCCCCTCTATCTCCCACCCAGCCACCTTCCCCCTCACCTGGTCTCAGCTATCACCTCCCAGTGACTCACCTCATCCCCTCTGTCTCCCACCCAGCCACCTTCCCCCTCACCTGGTCTCACCTATCACCTCCCAGTGTCCCACTTCATCCCCTCTGTCTCCCACCCAGCCACCTTCCCCCTCACCTGGTCTCACCTATCACCTGCCAGTGACTCACCTCATCCCCTCTGTCTCCCACCCAGCCACCTTCCCCCTCACCTGGGCTCACCTATCAGCTCCCAGTGTCTCACTTCATCCCGTCTGTCTCCCACCCAGCCACATTCCCCCTCACCTGGTCTCACCTATCACCTCCCAGTGTCTCACTTCATCCCCTCTGTCTCCCACCCAGCCACATTCCCCCTCACCTGGTCTCACCTATCAGCTCCCAGTGTCTCACTTCATCCCCTCTGTCTCCCACCCAGCCACCTTCCCTCTCACCTGGTCTCACCTGTCACCTGCCAGTGACTCACATCATCCCCTCTGTCTCCCACCCAGCCACATTCCCCCTCACCTGGTCTCACCTATCAGCTCCCAGTGTCTCACCTCATCCCCTCTGTCTCTCACCCATCCACCTTCCCCCTCACCTGGTCTCACCTATCACCTCCCAGTGTCTCATCTCATCCCCTCTGTCCACCCAGTCACCTTCCACTTCACATGGTCTCACCTATCACCTCCCAGTGACTCACCTCATCCCCTCTGTCTCCCACCCAGCCACCTTCCCCCTCACCTGGTCTCACCTATCACCTCCCAGTGACTCACCTCATCCCCTCTGTCTCCCACCCAGCCACCTTCCCCCTCACCTGGTCTCACCTATCACCTGCCAGTGACTCACCTCATCCCCTCTATCTCCCACCCATCCACCTTCCCCCTCACCTGGTCTCACCTATCACCTCCCAGTGACTCAGCTCATCCCTTCCTCCACCCATCCACCTTCCCCCTCACCTGGTCTCACCTATCACCTCCCAGTGTCTAACCTCATCCCCTCCTCCACCCAGCCACCTTCCCCCTCACCTGATCTCACCTATCACCTCCCAGTGACTCACCTCATCCCCTCTGTCTCCCACCCAGCCACCTTCCCCCTCACCTGGTCTCACCTATCACCTCCCAGTGACTCACCTCATCCCCTCTGTCTCCCACCCAGCCACCTTCCCCCTCACCTGGTCTCACCTATCACCTGCCAGTGACTCACCTCATCCCCTCCTCCACCCATCCACCTTCCCCCTCACCTGGTCTCACCTATCACCTCCCAGTGTCTCACCTCATCCCCTCCTCCACCCAGCCACCTTCCCCCTCACCTGATCTCACCTATCACCTCCCAGTGACTCACCTCATCCCCTCTGTCCTCCACGCAGCCACCTTCCCCCTCACGTGGTCTCACCTATCACCTCCCAGTGTCTCACTTCATCCCCCCTCTCCTCCAACCAGCCACCTTCCCCCTCACCAGGTCTCACCTATCACCTCCCAGTGACTCACTTCATCCCCTCCTCCACCAAGCCACCTTCCCCCTCACCTGGTCTCACCTATCACCTCCCAGTGTCTCACTTAATCCCCTCTGTCTCCCACCCAGCCACCTTCCCCCTCAACTGGTCTCACCTATAACCTCCCAGTGACTCACCTCATCCCCTCTATCTCCCACCCAGCCACCTTCCCCCTCACCTGGTCTCACCTATCACCTCCCAGTGACTCACCTCATCCCCTCTGTCTCCCACCCAGCCACCTTCCACCTCACCTGGTCTCATCTATCACCTCCCAGTGTATCACCTCATCCCGTCTGTCCTCCACCCAGCCACCTTCCCCTTCACCTGGTCTCACCTATCACCTCCCAGTGTCTCACCTCATCCCCTCTGTCTCCCACCCAGCCACCTTCCCCCTCACCTGGTCTCACCTATAACCTCCCAGTGACTCACCTCATCCCCTCTGTCCTCCACACAGCCAACTTCCTCCTCAACTGGTCTCACCTATCACTTCCCAGTGACTCACCTCATCCCCTCTGTCCTCCACCCACCCACCTTCCCCCTCACCTGGTCTCACCTATCACCTGCCAGTGACTCACCTCATCCCCTCTGTCCTCCACACAGCCAAATTCCCCCTCACCTGGTCTCACCTATCACCTCCCAGTGTCTCACCTCATCCCCTCTGTCCACCCAGCCACCTTCCCCCTCACCTGGTCTCACCTATCACCTCCCAGTGTCTAACTTCATCCCCTCTGTCTCCCACCCAGCCAACTTCCCCCTCACCTGGTCTCACCTATCACCTCCCAGTGTCTCACTTCATCCCCTCTCTCATCTCTTTAGTCTGGTTTCTCCCCCTTTCCTTTCCATTCCTGATGAAAGGTCTCCACCTGGAACACTGACTCTCTCCATAGATGCTTCCTGATCGACTGTTCCTTCAGTATCTGTGTGTGTTGACCATCCATGTTCCTTCCTTCCCAAATGATTTTGATCCTCCTCATCTTGACATTTGTTGCCTCAAAGGGTGATGGTGGGAGGTTTTTTGTCAGACTGGAGGCTGGTGATTAATGGTGATCTCAGGGCTCAGTTTGGGCCATTGCCATTTGTCATCTATATCAACCATTTGTATGAAAGTGTGTGAGTCACGGTAAGCGAAGTTGTGGCTGACCAACATTTAATGAGGATGAGTAGATTAGTGAGAGGGCTATGGTCCATGTGTGGGTCAATAGGACCAGACAAAATAACAGTTTGGATGGGACAAAGGCTTGTTCCTAAGCTGGACTGCTCTATGACATGTGACTGGGACAATAAAATGGGTGATATCACCTTATAGCTGACATTGAAGGAGTTTATGAAAAGTTACAAAGGGACCTTGATCAGCTGGGGAAGTGGGAAGCACATCTGCATGAAACTCTGCTGTAGGAAAGCAGCATCCATCATCAGAGATCCCCACCACCCAGGCCAGGTTCTTTCCCCACGGCTGCCATCAGGTAAAAGGTACAAGACTCGCACCAGCAGTTCCTACCCCCCTCAACCATCAGGCTCCTGAACAAAAGGGGATAACGACACTCTTTTGAGGAAGTCTTGTTATTTCATGCTCATTGTTTATTGCTATTTATTTATATCTGCTTTTGCACGGTTTGTTTACAGTTTACATTTATGGATTTGCTAAGTCTGCCGCAGAGAAAGAATCTCGGAGTTGTACGCACGCACTCTGGTAATAAATTGTACTTTGAACTTTCGAATGGAGGGGATCTTGATCCGCTGGGGAAGTGGCTGAGGAATGGCAAATGGGGTTTATTTTCGGTGAGTGTAGGGTGTTGCATTTTGGGAAGTCAAACCAGGTAGGGTTTTCTCAGTGAATGGTCGGTCCCTGGGGAGTGTTGTAGAACAGGGGGCCCTTGAGGTACAGGCACACTGTTCCCTGAATGTCGGCAGTGTGTCGAAGAAGGCCCTGGCACGCTGGTGTGCATCAGGCAGGGCCCTGAGTGCAGGAGCTGCGATGTTATGCTGCAGCTGCAACTGTACAAGACACTTTTGCTCACCCTGCTATAGAAAGATGCCTGAGAAGTAAACCAAGCTATTTCAAAGGTTGGATTTGAAGCCTTCCTTGGTTCTGAGCTTGAGGTGAATGTACTGCTAGCTCCATGTCAGAGTTAGCAGAATGGTCTCAGAGTGTTTGCTTATTCCCCCAGGGTGGCTGTTTCAATCTCTCACTCAGGGCTTTGAGGAGCAGACAGGCAAAATCATTATGAACACTAACCACCCAGCAAACTGCCTTTTCCAAAAGCTCCCTTCTAAAAGAGGAGGCCATTTGCTCCATTGTGTATACTCTGACTCAGTAGCAGAGCATCTAGTTCCTTCCCTTGGCCATTTCACTATGGACTTGTGAATTTTCCTTAGCTTTACGTGTATTCAGCTCCCCACTGAAGGCCACAATTGAATCTCCTCACACGTGCAGGCAACGCAGTCGAGGTTCTAATTAGACGCTGCATAAAACAGTTCTCCTCACATCGCTCTTCATGCCTACCTCCGTTATTTTACACTTGTGATCAGCAGTGCTCCGTCCCTCTGCACCAATGAAAACAGCTTTCTCCTCTGCAGCCCTCACCTGCTTACCTACTTCAGCCAAATCTCTCCTCAGACCCTACTCATCGAGTCACAGTGCATAAGAAAAGGGCATTCAGCCTGCCAAGTCTGCCGTTCATCAAGAACCTGTTTGCACTAACCTGTACCAATTGCATTGTATACTGTCAGGCATGGCTATCAAGACCTCCCAGTTTTTACTGCTCATCCTGGGGAAATTTTCAGCAGCCAATTGACCCGCACATCTTTGGGATGTGGGAAGAAACCATAGCGCTTAGGAGAAACCCACATCTTCACAGGAAGAACATGTAAACTCCACACAGACAGCACCTGAGGTCTCTGGGGCCATGAGGCAACAGCTCTACCTACTGCACCACTGACCTGTGCCAAAATTCAGATTGGATCTGAGTTTTACTCAGCGGGCAATACAACTCCAGCTTTAAACAATTAATGCGTTAAAATGACTTAATATTTTCTTACGAATCTCCAAGCCCAAATTCCAAAGTCTGTTCTGAAACACCAGATGTTTAACAAACAGGAAAGCAAGTAATAGTTTTAATTCTGAGTGCAGTTTCACTACAAGCAGAGAGCCCCATTTCCTCATGTTTACTTGTCTCTGATCATAAACATAGGAACAGAATTAGGCTGTTTAGCTCACCGAGTCTGCTCTGTCATTATTATCCCTCTTAACCCCATTCTCCTGCTTTCTTTTAACATCCTTACTAATCAAGAATCTATCAAACTCTGCTTTAAATATGTCCATTGATGTGGCCTCCACAGCCATCTGTGGCAATGAATTCCACAGATTCACCACTGTCCAGCTAAAGAATTCCTCCTCTTCTCTGTTCTAGGTGGACCCCTTTCTCTTCTGAGGTCCAGCACTATTGGAACCAACCTCCCTAAACCTAATACTTATTAGGTTTCAGTGAGATTCCCCTCATTACACCTCATGAGATAAACTAATGGGAACATTGCTCCAGCATATCTTTTATAATGCAGGCTTATCTTTATTTGCTTTGCTAATGACTTGTTTGTGATCTGGATGCCCCTCATAAGGTCTAACTGTTAAGAGAGAGCTGTGTTGAACCTGCCCTTTGCTCAGATGATCTCATTGGTTGATGTGACCCAGAAAGGCAAATTCTGATAACTGCATCTACAGGCTCATCTTTGACATTTGTTGAATCAATTACTCACAGACTATTTGGCAATCACTTTTGTACAAAAGGATAGTTGGAAGATAGTTGGGGATTGAGTTCAAGAGCCACAAGGTAACAATACAGCTCGATAAAACCCTGGTCAGAGCACACTTGGAATATTGTGTTTTGTTCTGTTCTGATTGTTCATCATAGGAAGGATGTGGAAGCTTTAGAGAGGGAGCAGAGGAGATTCACCAGCTTGCTGCCTGGATTAGAGAGCAGGTCTTATGAGGACAGGCTGAGTGAGTTCTCTTTGGAGGATGAGAGGTGTACAAGATAGTAAGAGGCATAGACTGAGTGGAGAGTGAGAGACCTTCTCCCCAGGGCAGAAATGGCTAAGCAAGGGGACATCATTTTAAAACAGGAGAAAATTCCCAGGTGCTGGAAATCCAAACAACGTATAGAAAACACACAAAATGCTAGAGGAACTCAGCAGGTTAGGTGGCATGTATGGAAAAGAGTAACATTTGATGTATTGGGCCAAGACCCTTCATCAGGACCCTTCATCTATGTGCCAGTGAGACCAGAAACAAGAAGATCGTTCAGTTTAATACTTGGCTGAGGAGTTGGTGTAGGAGGGAGGGCATAAGGTTTTTGGATAATTGGGCTCTCTTCCAGGGAAACTGGGACCTGTACAGAAGGGATGGTTTGCACCTGATCTGGAGGGGGTCCAATATCCAAGTGGGAAGGTTTGTTAATGCTGCACAGTGGGGTTTAAACTCGAGTTACAGGGGGATGGGAACCAGAGTGCCAGAACAGTTAGTGGAGAGGTTGTGGAGGCAGATGTTGGCAAGTCCTCAGATAAAGTCAGGAATGAAACGGTTGAGCCGTGTCCTGAGCTGCCTGTATTTCAATGCAAGAATTACCGTGGAAAGCTGGATGAGCTCAGGGCCTGGATCAACACCTGGAATTATGATGTTGTAGCCATTAGTGAGACTTGGTTGCAGGAGGGGCAGGACTGGCTTCCATTGTTTTAGACATGTTAGAGTGGGAGGGCTTAAAGGAGGAGGGGTGGCATTACTAAATGTCACAGCAGTCCCCCCTCTTCTGGGGGAGGTATGATCTGTACAAAATGGACGGGTTACACCGGAACCCAAAGGGGTCCAATATCCCAGGAGGCAGGTTTAATAGAGCTGTAAGGGAGGGTTTAAACTAATTTGGCAGGAGGATGGGAACCGGAGTGATAGGGCTGAGGAAAGGGGAAACAGAATTAAATCAAAGATAGCGTGTTACAGAGATTATAGAAAGAACAGTCAGGAGATGAGGCTTATTCACAGCCAGCAGGATGAGTTACAGGGCAATAGAGGCATGGTGCAGTTAAAACAGAAAGTAACAAACACTGGGCTGAGAGTGTTGTATTTGAATGCACACAGCATTGGACAATCTTGAAATTCAGCAACAGATTGGCAAGTATGACGTTGTGGCCATCACTGAAACTTGGGTAAAGGATAGCTGCCATTGGGAGCTGAACGTCCAAGGATATACGGTATAGAACTGTAGAACATTACAGCACAGAAACAGGCCTTTTGGCCCTTCTTGGCTGTGTCGAACCATTTTTCTGCCTAGCACTGACCTGCACCTGGGTCATTTCCCTCCAAACCCCTCTCATCCATGTACCTGTCCAAGTTTTTCTTAAATGTCAAAAGTGAGCCCACATTCACCACTTCATCTGGCAGCTCATTCCACACTCCCACCACTCTCTGTGTGAAGAAGCCCCCCCTAATGTTCCCTTTAAACTTTTCCCCCTTCACCCTTAACCCATGTCCTCTGGTTTTTTTCTCCCCTGGCCTTAGTGGAAAAAGCCTGCTTGCATTCACTCTATCTATACCCATCATAATTTTATACACCTCTGTCAAATCACCCCTCATTCTCCTACACTCCAGGGAATAAAGTCCTAACCTATTCAACCTTTCTCTGTAACTCAGTTTCTCAAGTCCTGGCAACATCCTTGTAAACCTTCTCTGCACTCTTTCAACCTTATTAATATCCTTCCTGTATCCTTCCTGTAATTAGGTGACCAAAACTGCACACAATACTCCAAATTCAGTCTCACCAATGTCTTATACAACCTCACCATTACATTCCAACTCTTATACTCAATACTTTGATTTGTAAAGGAAATTACAAGCAGGGTAGACAAAGGAGATGCAGTAGACGTGGTGTACTTGGATTTTCAGAAGGCCTTTGACAAGGTGCCGTACGTGAGGCTGTTTAGCAAGATAAGAGTCCATGGAATTACAGGGAAGTTACTAGCATGGGTGGAGCATTGGCTGGTCAGGGGTTCCATAGGGGTCAGTGTTGGGACCATTGTCTTTTATGATGTATGTCAATGATTAGGACTATGGGATTAATGGATTTGTGGCTAAATTTGCCGATGATACAAAGACAGGTTGTGGAGCAGGAGTGTTGAGGAAACAGAGAGTCTGCAGAGATACTTAAATAATTTAGGGGAATGGGCAAAGAAGTGGCAAATGAAATACAATATTGGAAAGTGTATGGTCATGCACTTTGGTGGAAGAAATAAACAGGCAGACTATTATTTAAATGGGGAGAGAATTCAAAATGCAGAAATGCAAAGGGACTTGGGAGTCCTTATGCAGGAGACTGTAAAGGTTAACCTCCAGAAGGCAAATGCAATGTTGGCATTCATTTCTAGAGGTATAGAATATAAGAGCAGGGATGTGATATTGAGGCGTTATAAGGCACTCATGAGACCACACTTGGAGTATTATGAGCAGGTTGGGCTCCTTATTTCAGAAAGGATATACTGACATTGGAGAGGGTTCAGAGAAGATTCACAAGAATGATTCCAGGAATCAAAGGCTTTCCGCATGAGGAATGTCTGGCAGCTCTTGGGCTGTATTCCCTGGAGTTCAGGAGAATGAGGGGCGATCTCATAGAAACATTCCGAATGTTAAGAGGCCTGTACAGATTAGATATGGCTAAGTTATTTCCCGTGGTAGGGGAGTCTAGGACAAGATTGAAGGACATCCATTTAGAACAGAGATGCTGAGAAATTACTTTAGTCAGAGGGTGGTAAATCTGTGAAATTTGTTGCCACGAGCAGCTGTGGAGTCTAAGTCATTGGGTGTACACGTTTGTATTTTAGGCAGAGATAGATAGGTTCTTGATTATAACCATATAACAATTACAGCATGGAAACAAGCCATCTCGGCCCTTCTAGTCCGTGCCGAACGCTTACTCTCACCTGGTCCCACTGACCTGCACTCAGCCCATAACCCTCCATTCCTTTCCTGTCCATATACCTATCCAATTTTACTTTAAATGACAATATCAAACCTGCCTCTACCACTTCTACTGGAAGTTCGTTCCACACAGCTACCACTCTCTGAGTAAAGAAGTTCCCCTTCGTGTTACCTTTAAACTTTTGCCCCCTGACTCTCAACTCATGTCCTCTTGTGTGAATCTCCCCTGCTCTCAATGGAAAAAGCCTATCCACATCAACTCTATCTATCCCTCTCATAATTTTAAATACCTCTATCAAGTCCCCCCTCAACCTTCTACGCTCCAAAGAATAAAGACCTAACTTGTTCAACCTTTCTCTGTAACTTAGGTGCTGAAACACAGGTAACATTGTAGTAAATCTTCGCTGTACTCTCTCTATTTTGTTGACATCTTTCCTATAATTCGGTGACCAGAACTGTACACAATACTCCAAATTTGGTCTTACCAATGCCTTGTACAATTTTAACATTACATCCCAACTCTGATTTATAAAGGCCAGCATACCAAAAGCTTTCTTCACCACCCTATCCACATGAGATTCCACCTTCAGGGAACTATGCACCATTATTCCTAGATCACTCTATTCTACTGCATTCTTCAATGCCCTACCGTTTACCATGTATGTCCTATTTGGATTATTCCTACCAAAATGTAGCACCTCATACTAATCAGCATTAAACTCCATCTGCCATCTTTCAGCCCATTCTTCTAACTGGCCTAAATCTCTCTGCAAGCTTTGAAAACTTACTTCATTATCCACAACGCCACCTGCCTTAGTATCATCTGCATACTTACTAATCCAATTTACCACCCCATCATCCAGATCATTAATATATATGACAAACATTGGACCCAGTACAGATCCCCGAGGCACACCACTAGTCACCGGCCTCCAACCTGACAAACAGTTATCCACCACTACTCTCTGGCATCTCCCATCCATCCACTGTTGAATCCATTTTACTACTTCAATATTTATACCTAACGATTGAACCTTCCTAACTCACCTTCCGTGTGGAACCTTGTCAAAGGCCTTACAGAAGTCCATATAGACAACATCCACTGCTTTACCCTTGTCAACTTTCCTAATAACCTCTTCAAAAGATTCAATAATATTTGTCAAACATGACTTTTCACGCACAAATCCATGTTGACTGTTCCTAATCAGACCCTGTCTATCCAGTTAATTGTATATATACCATCTCTAAGAATACTTTCCATTAATTTACCCACAACTGTTGTCAAACTTACAGGCCTGTAATTGCTAGGGCTTATAATTAGCCAGGGCATCAAACGGTATGGGGTGAAAGCAGGGGAGTGGAGATGACTGGAAGAATTGGATCAACCCATGATTGAATGGCGGAGAAGACTCAATGGGCCGAATGGCCTACTTCTGCTCCTATATCTTATGGTCTTATAGTACTCCGTCAGTACAGACTGGAGAACTTGTCTAGTGAGGCGTTATGCGCACATTAATGGGGCTATATTACAGACCACCCAGCTGTCCGAGGGACTTAGAAGAACATGTTTGTAAAGAGATCGCAGACTGTTGCAAGAAGCATAAGGTTGTTACAGTAGGTGACTTTAACTTTCCCCATATTGACTGGGAATCCCATACTGTAAAAGGACTAGAGTGCGATATTAGAGCTGCTATTAGGGACTGAGACAAGGCAGGTGACAGAAATTTTTTGCAGGGGAACACTTTGCATCTAGTGACCAGAATACCATTAGTTTCAAAGTAAATTTGCAGAAAGATAGGTCTGGTCCGTGGGTTGTGATTCTAAATTGCAGAAAGGTTAAATTTTGATGGAATCTGGCAAATGTGGATTAGGACAGGCTGCTTTCTGGCAAAGGGGAGCTTGGTAAGTGGGGCACCTTCAAAAGCAACATTTTGAGAGTATAAAGCTTGTGTGTGCCTGTCACAATAAAAGGTAAAGATAACAAGTGTTTTCAAGAAACATTGAGGCCCTGGTAAAGAGAAATAAGGCGGAGTGTGGCGGAGTGTGGCAGGTAGGAACAAATGAGGTGCTTAGGAGTATGAGAAATGCAAGAGAACATTTAACAAAGAGATTAGGAGAGTTAAAGGAAGGCATGAAGTTTCTCTAGCAGACAAGGCGAAGGAGAATCCTAGGGCTTCTATATATTCTATATAAAATGATTGCAAGGGATAAAATTGGTCATCTGGAAGACCAGAATAGAATTCCATGTGTGGAGTCAAAATAGATGGGGAGATGTTAAATAATTTGTATGTATCTGTAATTACTCTCGATATGGACACAGAGTCTATAGAAGTGAGGCAAAGTGGCATTAACTTCATGGACCCTGCACAGATTACAGCACAGGTGGTGTTTGCTATCCTGAGGCAAATCAGGGTGGATAAATCCACAGGCCCAGACAAGGTGATCCCTTGGACCTTACAGGAGTAAAGTGCAGCAATTGCCGGGGCCCTAGCAGAGATATTTAAATCATCCTTAGCAAGTGGAGAAGTACCAAAGGGTTAAGGATAGCCAATGTTGTTCTGCTATTTATAAAAGACTCTAAATAGAAACCTGGAAATTATAGGCTGGTGAGCCTGACATCAGTTGTGGGAAAGTTATTGGAAGGTATCCTAAGGGACCGGATATATAAATATTTAGATAAACATGGACTGATTAAGGATAGTCAACATGGCTTCATGCATGGTAGGTCACGTCTAATCAATCTTAGGAGATTTTCAAGGAAGTTACCAGGGAAGTGGATGAAGGCAAGGCAGTGGATGTTGTCTACATGAACTTTAGCAAGCCACTTAACAAGGTCCCACATGGGAGGTTGGTCAGGAAGGTTCAGTCTCTCAGCCTTCAAGTTAAGGTAGTAAACTGGATCAAACTTTGGTTTTCAGGGAGAAACTAAAGAGTGGTAGTAGATGGTTGTCTCTCTGACTGTGTCTAGTAGTGGATCAGTGCTGGGTCCATTGTTGTTTGTCATCTAAATCAATGATCAAAATGATAATGTGATTAACTGGATCAGCAAATATGCGGATGACACCAAAATTGAGGGTAATAGGGTCATAAAGAAAGTTTTTGGCACATTGACCTTCATAAATCAATGTATTGAGTACAGGGGATGGGATGTTATGTTGAAGTTGTATAAGACATTGGTGAAGCTTAATTTGAAGAATTGTGTGCAGTTTTGGTCACCTACCTGCAGGAAAGATGTAAACAGGTTGAAAGGGTGCAGCGAAAATTTACAAGGATGTTGCTGGTTCTGGAGGAGCTGAGTTGTAAGGAAAGATTGAATAGGTTAGGACTTTATTCCTTAGGATGTAGAAGTTTGAGGTGAGATTTGACAGAGGTGTACAAAATCATGAGGGTCATTGATAGGGTAAATGTAAGCAAGCTTTTACCACTGAGGTTGGGTGGGACTACAACCAGAGGTCATGGGTTAAGGATGAAAGGTGAAAAGTTTAAGGGGAACATAAGGGGAAGCTTCTTCATAGAGAGGGGTATGAGAGTGTGGAACGAGCTCGATTTCAACATTGAAGAGAAGTTTGCATAGGTACATGGATGGGAGAGGTATAGAGGGCTAGAGGTCACAGTGCAAGTCGATGAGACAAGATGGCTGAAGTGGTTTTGGTGTGGACAAGGTGAGCAGAAGAGCCTGTTTCTGTGCTATACTTCCCTATGACTCTTTTATGGACATTTAAGAAACTTTCATGACACTTCTCATGCTTTGAATTTTTTCAATTATTTTAAGTTCCCTGGACCCCTCCATCTTATTTTCACCATGGACATCCAGTCCGTATATACCTCCATCCCCCACCGAGATGGTCTCGAAGCTCTTCAGTTTTTTTTTGGACTCCAGACCTAACCAATTCCCCTCTACCACCACTCTGCTCTGTCTAGCGGAATTAGTTCTTACTCTCAATAATTTCTCCTTTGGCTCCTCCCACTTCCTCCAAACCAAGGGTGTAGCCATGGGCACCCGTATGGGTCCCAGTTATGCCTGCCTTTTTGTTGGCTTTGTGGAACAGTCCATGTTCCAAGGCTATACCGGTATCCATCCCCCTCTTTTCCTTCGCTACATCGACGACTGCATTGGCGCTGCCTCCTGCACGCATGCTGAGCTCGTCGACTTCATTAACTTTGCCTCCAACTTTCACCCTGCCCTCAAATTTACCTGGTCCATTTCCGACACCTCCCTCCCCTTTCTTGATCTTCTGTCTCCATCTCTGGAGACTGCCTATCTACTGATATCTACTATAAACCTACAGACTCTCACAGCTACCTGGACTATTCCTCTTCCCACCCTGTCTCTTGCAAAAATGCTGTCCCCTTCTCACAATTCCTCCGTCTCTGCTGCATCTGCTCTCAGGATGAGGCTTTTCTTTCCAGGACGAAGGAGATGTCTTCCTTTTTTAAACAAAAGGGGTTCCCTTCGTCCAGCATCAACTCTGCTCTCAAACGCATCTCTCCCATTTCCCGCACATCTGCCCTCACCCCATCCACCCACCACCCACCACCCCACTCAGGATAGGGTTCCCCTTGTCCTTACCTACCACCCCACCAGCCTCCAGGTCCAACGTATAATTCTTCATAACTTCCACCACCTCCAACAGGATCTCACTACCAAGCACATTTTTCCCTCCCCCCTCTTTCTGCTTTTCGCAGGGATCGCTCCCTACTCGACTCCCTTCTCCACTCGTCCCCCCCATCCCTTCCCACCGATCTCCCTCCTGGCACTTATCTTTGTAAACGGAACAAGTACTACACCTGTCCTTACACTTACTCCCTCACCTGTGAGTCGGTATACTGTGCCTGGTGCTCCCGGTGTGGCCTTTTATATATTGGTGAGACCCGACGCAGACTGGGAGACCATTTCGCTGAACACCTACGCTCGGTCCGCCAGGGAAAGCAGGATCTCCCAGTGGCCACACATTTTAATTCCACGTCCCATTCCCATTCTGATATGTCTATCCATGGCCTCCTCTATTGTCAAAATGAATCCAAACTCAGGTTGGAGGAACAACACCTTATATACCGACTGGGTAGCCTCCAACCTGATGGCATGAACAATGACTTCTGTAACTTCCGTTAATGCCCCTCCTCCCCTTCTTACCCCATCCCTGACATATTTAGTTGTCTACCTGTTCTCCATTTCCCTCTGGTGCTCTCCCCCCCCACTCCTTTCTTTCTCCTGAGGCCTCCCGTCCCATGATCCTTTCCCTTCTCCAGCTCGGTATCACTTTCACCAATCATCTTTCCAGCTCTTAGCTTCATCCCACCCCCTCCGGTCTTCTCCTATCATTTCGCATTTCCCCCTCCCCCCACTACTTTCAAATCTCTTACTACCTTTCCTTTCGGTTAGTCCTGACGAAGGGTCTCGGCCCGAAACGTCAACAGCGCTTCTCCCTATAGATGCTGCCTAGCCTGCTGTGTTCCATCAGCATTTTGTGTGTGTTGTTGTAAGAAACTTTTAGATAGGCACAGATGAAAGAAAATGGAGGCAATGTGGGAGAGAAGTATTAGATTGATCTTGGTGTGGGTTACAAAGTGGGATGACACTGTGAGCTGACAGGCCTGTATTGTGTTTTAATGTACTATGTTCACCCAGAGGGACTGCGTTTTTGACAATTACTCTATGTTCGTAATTGTAAATGACTTTTTGAAAGGCTTATTTTGTGATTTTCTAATTTTCAGATATGCTTGACATCTTTTAACATGTCACATGTTCCTACTTGTACATCATGCTGATGAGCTCCTGACTTGTTAGCCAGGTTTTTATTGATCCTGTTCAAATCATTCTCACTATCTCTGACCTCATAACAATTAGTTGATCTTAAATAACCTGCTCCCATCACTGTTCATGTAGGTGTTGCAATCTTTTAGTATAATAGAGTCAAACAGTGAAATGGCATTCCAACCACCATCTCCATGTTGACCAATGGATCTCCATCTGTATTAATCCCATCTTCCAGCACTGGGCTCTCAGCCATCCACACCCGGGCGATTCAAGTGGTCATCCAGATACTTCTCCAATGTTGTCAATGACTCTGCAACCACCACTCTCTCTGGTTGTGTGCTTGAGGTATTCCGGGTGAATTAAGTCCCCCTCAGATCCCTCAAAATCTTTCTCCCTTATCCTAAATCTAAAATGACCTAGCTATGATGTTCCTGCACTAAACCGTTTCTGCATTTTACCTATTTAATCTGTTCATCATTTTAAATCCTCAGTCATATCCACTCATAACTTCAGCTCTAAGGAGCACAGACCCAGCCTTCCCAGATCACTGAAACACTCCTTCCCAGGCAACATCCTAATGATGCCTTATCTGTCCCTACAACCGCCCTGAATCTCTCCCACATCACTGCCGAGCTTCAGGAATGTAACCTGACACCCCTCCCTTCTCCTGCTGTGAATCTTCAGCTAACTGGGCTGTACTTTGTGAAAGTATTGTCTGAAAAAAACGTCCAATTAAACTTCTGCATTCCATTTTCTACTTTCTGCTTCACCAGTCAGCATCCGTAGAGAAAGAAATAGTCAACTCTCCATTCCAAGACAGTTCTGATGGGTGTGTTTATCAGTCTGCATTGTTTCTCTCCCCACAGATCCTGCCTGACTTTCTAAGCATCTCCAACTTTTTTCTGTTTTTATTTCAGATTTACAGTATCTGCAATATTTTTCCATTTTTCCTTTTAAGTTAATTATGTTTAAGGCCTCCTGGATTATTTTTTTCAGCAGTTTCCCAGGGATGGGCACTCCAAGCCAGTACTGGACAAAGTTTACAAACAAGACGAGAAGTTAGAGATTTGGATGATTTATTTGCCTGTCATTGTACTACAGAATACCCTGTTGTACTGGCCCCAGCACAGGGCACATTCCCATTCTACACAGCCACCAGCGAAGAGAATTCCACACCGCAAAGTGTCAAAGGTCCATGAGTGTCGATGCAAATTGCGCGCCTGCGGCTGTGCACGGCACTCCTGGACTTCTGACCTATTTCACCCGAAGGAAGATTGTGGACTAAGAGTTACTCTCAGGGGGAGGGAAAGTGTTGAATTTGTTCCATTCCTCCCCTAAGCTTTTGTTTGAAAATCACATTTATGTCATCATAAATCGCTCCTTTGAAGAAGCTCCTTCAAGGAACTAATTGGTTTGTGAATTTTCAGTGATTAACCATCCTCTGAATGCAAACTAGCCAAGTCCTGGAATAGGATTTGTAATTAGAAACAGCACCAACACCAAACTGAGCCAAATTGGGCAGAAGGATTTCCCTGTGTACAAGGAAGACGTTCCTAATAAGGGGATGGCCCCACTTTGGAATAATCCCAAATATATATTCATGCCTTATTAACGGGAAAGGAGTGTTTTGGGTGGCTAACATTGGCCCTGAATAACACTGCACTGCTCTTGCCTAGGTTACAGTTTGTACACATAAATAAGCATTTGGGAGACCAGTGGGATGGTTGAGGATGGATTGCTGCTAATGCAGGGCAGCGGGCATCTTCTGCCTGGTGGGACGGGACATTTCCCCGTGGCTTCTTTCCCCATCTGCAACAATCGTGGGGCTGGATGGAACCAAGCATAGCTGGGAGAGCAGAGCAAACTTACTCCGTCCCTCAGCAGTCCGCAACGGCAGCTGGTAGCCGCCCCTTTTTGTACTCCCATCATGGATGTTTCTGTGGTTCTCCCGTACATGTTTTTGCTCATCTCTGACTTAGGAATAAAAGGTTTGAGTTACAAGCAGTTCTCAGAGTGGAACCTTCTTGTATCCTAGTGTTAATCAGCTGATGTGAATTGTCACTGGGTTATTGAGTGAGGTTCACAATGTTGCCTGAAGCTGTGACTGAGGTTCTCTCCCACTTTCTATTAGTCTCATTTACACTTGGCTTAGCTTGGTGCTGGTTACTCTGGTCCATGTTCTGTGATTAAAAGCCTATTGTCATAAGAGAAGCAGGAAAAGCAGCCAATCATCGGGCTGGGAAACCGTGGACGGGCGCTGTCTCAGTACTGAGTGTTGGAGAGGTAGGACTCGAACATCTTCAAAGCCTGCGCGGGTGCCCACTGTGGTACCATGTGTCCAGCTCCCTGGGGAGAGACAAAGCAGAACTGGTCTCAGGCAAAATAAATAGTTATCAATGTTCCCCTGGTAACAAAGGCTTCTGGGGTTAGATCACCAAGACCTCTACTGCTTCAGGAGGCTAAAGAAATCTGGCACGTCCCCGTAGGACTTACCGATTTTTATTGATGCTCCATAGAAAGCATCCTATCTGGATACATCGCCGCTTGGTATGGCTACCGATCAGAGTGTGACCACAAGGAAGAGCAGAGAGTTGTGGACACAGCTCAGCAGTTCGCGGACACCAATCTCCCCTCCGTAGATTCTGCCTTTACTTCTTGCTGCCTCAGTGTAATCTACAACCCCACCTCACTTCCATTGGGCTGAAGTACAAAAGCCTGAAATCATGTTGCACCAGGCTCAAGGACAACCTCTGACCCGCTGTCGTATGGAGGCTCACAACTGACCGCCTCTGATCCGCTGTCGTATGGAGGCTCACAACTGACCATCTCTGACCCGCTGTCGTATGGAGGCTCACAACTGACCACCTCTGACCCGCTGTCGTATGGAGGCTCACAACTGACCATCTCTGACCCGCTGTCGTATGGAGGCTCACAACTGACCATCTCTGACCCGCTGTCGTATGGAGGCTCACAACTGACCATCTCTGACCCGCTGTCGTATGGAGGCTCACAACTGACCATCTCTGATCCGCTGTCGTATGGAGGCTCACAACTGACCACCTCTGACCCGCTGTCGTATGGAGGCTCACAACTGACCATCTCTGATCCGCTGTCGTATGGAGGCTCACAACTGACCATCTCTGACCCGCTGTCGTATGGAGGCTCACAACTGACCATCTCTGACCCGCTGTCGTATGGAGGCTCACAACTGACCATCTCTGACCCGCTGTCGTATGGAGGCTCACAACTGACCATCTCTGACCCGCTGTCGTATGGAGGCTCACAACTGACCATCTCTGATCCGCTGTCATATGGAGGCTCACAACTGACCACCTCTGACCCGCTGTCATATGGAGGCTCACAACTGACCATCTCTGATCCGCTGTCGTATGGAGGCTCACAACTGACCATCTCTGACCCGCTGTCGTATGGAGGCTCACAACTGACCATCTCTGACCCGCTGTCGTATGGAGGCTCACAACTGACCATCTCTGACCCGCTGTCGTATGGAGGCTCACAACTGACCATCTCTGACCCGCTGTCGTATGGAGGCTCACAACTGACCACCTCTGACCCGCTGTCGTATGGAGGCTCACAACTGACCATCTCTGACCCGCTGTCGTATGGAGGCTCACAACTGACCATCTCTGATCCGCTGTCGTATGGAGGCTCACAACTGACCATCTCTGACCCGCTGTCGTATGGAGGCTCACAACTGACCATCTCTGACCCGCTGTCGTATGGAGGCTCACAACTGACCATCTCTGATCCGCTGTCGTATGGAGGCTCACAACTGACCATCTCTGACCCGCTGTCGTATGGAGGCTCACAACTGACCACCTCTGACCCGCTGTCGTATGGAGGCTCACAACTGACCATCTCTGATCCGCTGTCGTATGGAGGCTCACAACTGACCACCTCTGACCCGCTGTCGTATGGAGGCTCACAACTGACCATCTCTGATCCGCTGTCGTATGGAGGCTCACAACTGACCATCTCTGACCCGCTGTCGTATGGAGGCTCACAACTGACCATCTCTGACCCGCTGTCGTATGGAGGCTCACAACTGACCATCTCTGACCCGCTGTCGTATGGAGGCTCACAACTGACCATCTCTGATCCGCTGTCGTATGGAGGCTCACAACTGACCATCTCTGACCCGCTGTCGTATGGAGGCTCACAACTGACCACCTCTGACCCGCTGTCGTATGGAGGCTCACAACTGACCATCTCTGATCCGCTGTCGTATGGAGGCTCACAACTGACCATCTCTGACCCGCTGTCGTATGGAGGCTCACAACTGACCATCTCTGACCCGCTGTCGTATGGAGGCTCACAACTGACCATCTCTGACCCGCTGTCGTATGGAGGCTCACAACTGACCACCTCTGACCCGCTGTCGTATGGAGGCTCACAACTGACCATCTCTGACCCGCTGTCGTATGGAGGCTCACAACTGACCATCTCTGATCCGCTGTCGTATGGAGGCTCACAACTGACCATCTCTGATCCGCTGTCGTATGGAGGCTCACAACTGACCATCTCTGACCCGCTGTCGTATGGAGGCTCACAACTGACCACCTCTGACCCGCTGTCGTATGGAGGCTCACAACTGACCATCTCTGATCCGCTGTCGTATGGAGGCTCACAACTGACCATCTCTGACCCGCTGTCGTATGGAGGCTCACAACTGACCATCTCTGACCCGCTGTCGTATGGAGGCTCACAACTGACCATCTCTGACCCGCTGTCGTATGGAGGCTCACAACTGACCACCTCTGACCCGCTGTCGTATGGAGGCTCACAACTGACCATCTCTGACCCGCTGTCGTATGGAGGCTCACAACTGACCATCTCTGATCCGCTGTCGTATGGAGGCTCACAACTGACCATCTCTGATCCGCTGTCGTATGGAGGCTCACAACTGACCATCTCTGACCCGCTGTCGTATGGAGGCTCACAACTGACCATCTCTGACCCGCTGTCGTATGGAGGCTCACAACTGACCACCTCTGACCCGCTGTCGTATGGAGGCTCACAACTGACCATCTCTGACCCGCTGTCGTATGGAGGCTCACAACTGACCACCTCTGACCCGCTGTCGTATGGAGGCTCACAACTGACCATCTCTGACCCGCTGTCGTATGGAGGCTCACAACTGACCATCTCTGACCCGCTGTCGTATGGAGGCTCACAACTGACCATCTCTGACCCGCTGTCATATGGAGGCTCACAACTGACCATCTCTGACCCGCTGTCGTATGGAGGCTCACAACTGACCATCTTGCACCTCCTCTGTTACTGGTACATTCTCTTCTGCAGTGTTATTGTTTCTCTTTGTTCAATGTACGAGGGGCATCATTGGGGGATGTCAGGGGTAAGTCTTTAACACAGAGAGTGGTGGGTGTGTGGAATGCACTGTACATTAGGGGCATTTAAGAAACACCCAGATAGGTACACAGATGATAGGAAATTGTTCCTGGAGTAGGTTAAAAAATCAGCACAACATCATGGGCTGAAGGGCCTGTACTGGGTTGTAGTGTCCTATGTTCTAACGGTATACAAGACAAGCTTTTTGCTGTATCTCAGTACGCGTGACAACAATAAACCAATGTCTAATCCCAGGGCATTGCAACTCTCAAGTTGTATTCCACGGGAGGGAAGGAGGGCTGATGAACCAGAAACGCAGAGAGACAACCCACCCCCACCTTCTCGGGAGACTTTCCTGGGAATGCACACTGAAGGTTGACGGGATCTTGTTGTTATCACAGCAGCCTGTATGGGATGTGGTCTGGGGAGAGGGTAGAACAGAGGTCTGTGTGGCACGGAGTATCCCATGGCTCAGAAGGTGATAGAGAGGCCAGTGGGACAGGACATGGGATTGGAATGAGCTGGAGTGGGGTGTGTGGAGACACACGGGGCAGAGAATCTCTGCTCTACAAGAGTGACCCTGTTTCAAATGTTGTTTTCAAAGATTTGTTTCCTGGAGGAGCAAAGTCTGAGGGGGACCCAGCAGAAGTTGATGAAGTTGTGAGAGGTGCAGGAAGGTTAGGCAGCCGGCATCTTCCTCCCGGGATTAAATGTCCAAGACTAGAGGGCAAGTTCAGAGGAGAGATGTGGGGTAATTGTTTTTACACACTTGGAGTGGTGTCAGGGGTGGTGGTGGAGACAAGCACATTAGAAATGTTTAAGTGGTTCTTTGACAGATACCTGAGCAGAAAGCTATGGTGTTAGGCAGGCAGGCAGGCAGGGAGAAGGGATTAGGTGTTATCAGCTGAACTTGTGCGGTGCCGGGCGACCTGTTCCTCTGCTGTGCCGTTCCACGTTCTAACTGAACTTCAGTGAGTGACGGGGGTGGGGGGGGGGGGTGGTTACCTTGACAGTCAGGAATGTGAGGCTTCCGTATTGTTCGTAGAACCCAGCAATCTGGTTATTGCAGATCCACGGCTGGTAATCGACCGTTTTCTGTCAGTAAAGAAAATACTTGGTTATTCAGGTTGCCTAAGCAGATCCCCTCACCCGATCTCTCCATTCCCGGGCCCTGCACCCCCGAGCCCCCCCTCCCCTGACAGCCCAAAAGCTATACCGTCATCTGACAATCCTCACAGGAGCAAGTTCCACACGTCGTGCTGTGGAGCAGTGGGAGTCTCTGACAGGAAGGATATCACGTCACTGGGACCATCTCAGTGCTAGGCTCTCAGTGTCTGGATTTGCTCTCAGACACAAAGCACCTCCCTTAGGACAACTTGTGCAACAGCACAGTAGTGTGGTTAGCACAACGCTTTACAATACCAGCAAGCCGGGTTCCATTCCCACCACACGGTAGTGTAGTGGTTAGCACAACGCTTTACAGTACCAGCAACCAGGGTTCAATTCCCACCACACGGTAGTGTAGTGGTTAGCACAACGGTTTACAGTACCAGCAAGCCGGGTTCCATTCCCACCACATGGTAGTGTAGTGGTTAGCACAACGGTTTACAGTACCAGCAAGCCGGGTTCCATTCCCACCACACGGTAGTGTAGTGGTTAGCACAACGGTTTACAGTACCAGCAAGCCGGGTTCCATTCCCACCACACGGTAGTGTAGTGGTTAGCACAACGGTTTACAGTACCAGCAAGCCGGGTTCCATTCCCACCACACAGTAGTGTAGTGGTTAGCACAACGGTTTACAGTACCAGAGACCCAGGTTCAGTTCCTGCTGCTGCCTGTAAGGAGTCTGTACGCTCTCTTTGTGACCATATGGATTTCCTCCGGGTGCTCCAATTTCCTCCCATGTTCCAAAGACATACTGGTCAGTAGATTAATTGGTCGTTGTAAATTGTCCCGTGATTAGGCTCGGATTAAATTGGGGGATTGCTGGGTGGCATGGCTTGTCGATAAATACATTTCTTAATTTAGTGATTATCTCATTGGCCCACCCGCATTCCATAAAACATAAGAGCAGAATTAGGCCATTCAGCCCATCGTGTCTGCTCCGCCATTCCATAATATCCCTCTCGACCCCATTCTCTTTCCTTCTCCCATAACCTTTGACACCATTACTAATTAAGAATCTATCCATCTCTGCTTTAAATCTATCTGGAGATTTGGCCTCCATAGTCTCCCTTCACCAGCAGTGGTTCACAGTATCCACCACCAAACCCCCTGGGTTCCAGGGCACAGCCTGGAATGAAATTGGAATAGGATCTTACTTACCGCCTGATTGAGTGACTGCACAAACCAGTTGCCTCCCAGAAAGTTGCAGGCCATATCAGTGTCCCCATTGTAGACGAGCACACGCAGACCCTTACTCAGGAGTGACAGGTAGAAGTTCTGCATGCTGTTGTAGATGCGGCCGTAGGTTCTACTAATGTCTTCACTGCAGAGAGGATTAGCACAGGTTAGAAGAATCTCAGATCAGTCCAGACTAAGCACTGAAGCTAGCAGAGACCTCAACAAGCTTTAAAATTCCTGACAATTGGATTGGATAGAATGTTGTTGTTATGAGTGGCAGTGTAGGGAGTTATTGAATGCATAAAAGTATCTGAGACTTATAGATTCATCGAGATATAGATTCAACACAGAAACAAGCTCGCTGGCCCAACACATCCATTCTGCACAAGACACTATTTAAGCTAATCCCATTTCCCTGCATTTGGACCCTTTGCTTCTAAACCTTTCCTGTCCCTACCCCCTCCTTCTGGAGCTTGTTCCATTTAACCACCACCCTCTGTGTGAAAAACTTGTTTCTCAAGTCCCCTTCAAACCTGTCCCCTCTCACCTTAAACAAATGCCCTCTTTTTGTTTGGACTCTCCTACGCTGGGAAAGAGCTGGGGACTACCTACCCTATCTGCAGCCCTCATTATTTTATAAACCTCTATAAAGTTGTCATAGCCGGGGGTGGTAATGGGGACAAGCTCCCACTACCTATAAAATGCTCCTAATGGTGTGCATCTCAAATAGACTCTGACAATCAAGTCCAGTTCCTGGCTTTCATGTATGGCTTAACTACCAAGCCCAGCCAAACAATTTCTACTGACAAGAGAAGCAGTAAAGGTGGGTTACTGGCACCTTAAAACCAGTCACTTTGAGCAAATGGGGCTCGTCAGCTGTGATTTTCAGCTCATCCAGAAGGAAAATGCTTATCTCAAACCTCTGCAGCCTTGTGGCTCTACCGACACATGGGGAAGGCTTCAGGAGTAAACCCCCAGAGAAAATTCTGGAGTTTAAGTCCCTAAGGCAATCCTACATTGAGCTCAAAGCTGACTGGTGCCAACTCCTGTGACGCTGCTGGTGCCAAATTGTATCGGTCTGTTCCTTTGGGTTCATCAGATGTGTGGAGAGGGGAAGCTTGCTACACGGGCAATGGCTTACTCTCTATATTGTACTGGCTAGGCTTTCATATCTAGACAGCTAGGATGTAACATCTGACCGGGGCCTCGGTCACTCACTCTATAAGGTCATTCCAACACTGCAAAGGGAGTAACAAAGAACAAAGGAACGGCAGATGAACTAAGTATTTTGCACCAGTGTGGAAGTCAGCAGCAGTATGCCAGCAATTCAAGTGTCAGGGAACAGAAGTGAGTGCAGTCACTATGACTAAGGAGAAGGTGCTCGTGAAGCTGAAAGGTCTGAAGGTAGACAAGTCACCTGGAGCAGATGGACTACATCCTAGTAGTTCTGAAAGAGGTAGCTGAAGAGATTAGTAATGATCTTTCAGGAATCACTAGACTCTGAAATGGATCCAGAAGATAGGAAAATTACAAATGGCGCTCCACTCTGAGGGACAGGAATTGTAAGCTGAATGCAGTGATCAGTAAGATGTGTTTTCTGGGTACTTGGAGACACATATTGAATAAGTTGAAGTCATGGTTTCCTTTGGGGAAATCTTGCCTGGCATATTTGTTGGAATTCTTTGAGGAAATAAAGGCTAGACAAAGGAGAGTCAGTGGATGCTGTTTAGTTGGATTTTTAGAAGATGTCACACATGAGGCTGTGAAACAAGATAAGAGCCCATGGTACTACAGAGAAGATATTAGTATGGACTTGCCTGCTGGTGTTCAGCAGGGGCAGGGAGGGGTTTTGGATCCAGCACTTTACACTGAGTTGATGGCTTTGTGGACATGTTTGTGGGTGAATCAAAGACAGGTGGAGCGGCGAGTAGTGTTGAGGAAGCAGGGAGCCCTGGACAAATGAGCAGAATGGGTAAAGACATGGCCAATGGAATACTGTGTGGGGAAGTGTATGCTCATGCACTTTAGTAGAAGGAATAAAGGGATAGATGGAACTTGAAAGAGGAGCTCAGGAGGGCTAATGGCACCTAACGGCAACTCCTTTGCTTGCATCTTCGGAAACGGTGCTATTTCCAGCTTTAATATCTCTACTTTTCCCTTTCAGGGTCCTTTAAAGACCCTGACCTGGAGTTACACGCTGACTGCGGTTCATTGCGGGTACATTACTCGTACATCACTCCCATCTATACTATACATATTTTGCTACATTCATGTTTAAAGAGGTGTTCTGCATACTTAACCAGTCAGCTAACATGGGTATGTATTAATGAATTAGGTTCCCCAGGATTGTTGGAAACTGAGGTCAGACCTGATAGATGTTTATAAAATTATGAGAGGCATGGACTAGGTGGACAATCAGAATCTTTTCCCCAAGATAGAAATATCAAGCACTGAAGGACCTGCATTTAACGTGAGAGGGGGAGAGTTTAAAGGAGATGCACAGATCAGCTTTATGTGCAGAGAGGTGGATGATTGGGACGGACCTGTGCCAGCCAGGATCTCTCAGGAGACGATTCCATTCCCCATTGCCACGCTAACACTTGTGGCCACGGCTTCTTCTTTTGCCAAAAGAAATGCACCTCATATTTCTCCTGGGCAGTCTCCAACCTGACGGCATGAATACTGAATTCTCAAACTTCTGAAAACTGCTCCCCCTTTGTTCCCTTTTCCCTTTCTTCATTTCTCTCTCATCCTGATCCACCCAATCCCTATCATCTTACCTCATTCCTCTCCACACACTCCTCCTACTCATTTCCCTCTCCACCTCCATATTCTTCCGTCCTCTACAAATCAGACTGCATTATTGTCAATTCCAACTATCACCACCTGACTTCTGACACCATTCCCATTCCCTCCACTGATACTTCGTGTGCTGAAAAGGGACACATTGATGCAGAGCGAGAGGCTGACAGGCCTCAGCCCACTGGATGTAACATGAAGGGGTCTCAGTAACATGAGGTCGCAGGATGTAAGAGAGAGGATTTTCCAGCAGTTCACATAACGCTGAGTATACAGGCCAATTGCTGACAACTCTCCCATCCCTTTGTGACATGTCCTAGCCACAGTCACCTCCTGCCCTAACATCGGAGGTGGGATATCAGCGGATGATTGTACAATATTTAGCTTCACTCACAACTGTTCTGTGTGCAAAGTGAGCTGCTGTGTGCTGGGTATCACCAGGCAGCAACCGAACACCCCCAGAGAGGAGTCTGATCACCCCGAAGATTTTCCCTTCCCTCCAATGGGCAGAAGATACAGGCTCGAGGATTACTTCGATCGGAGGTGGGAATATCAGCGGACGATTATACAATAAGATAACTCACAGTGGAAGACAGACTCGCGATCTATCTCGTTATGTGTTCACAGTGGAAGAGGGACTCGCGATCTATCTCGTTATGTGTTCACAGTGGAAGAGGGACTCGCGATCTATCTCGTTATGTGTTCACAGTGGAAGACGGACTCGTGATCTATCTCGTTATGTGTTCACAGGAAGACGGACTCGCGATCTATCTCGTTATGTGTTCACAGCGGAAGACAGACTCGCAATCTATCTCGTTATGTGTTCACAGCGGAAGACGGACTCGTGATCTATCTCGTTATGTGTTCACAGGAAGACGGACTCGCGATCTATCTCGTTATGTGTTTACATCTTGTTACTTACCTGCACTGCATTTTACCTGCATTGATATTGTTTTACCTGGCTCTACCTCTGTGCACTGTGAAATGATCTGTATGAACAGTATACAAGACTATTTCTCAGTACATGTGAACACAATAATCCGATTCCCATTCCCATCATGTTCAGTGGCATCCCTCCTGCTAAGTGCTTGGGGGAGGGAGGAGGTAGGTAGATTGGATGTGATTCAATTGACCAGGAATTTGATGGGGCATGTCAGCCTCAGCAGCTTAGTGTTCTGCTGTAAAACCCCTGGTACACTCCACTCTGTGTGACTGCAGATAGTGCTGCAGAGGAGGTGCTCCAACATGTTGTATGGGATAGTGCATGTCAGCTATGAGGAAAGACTAGAGAGACTGAGTCCATTGTCCCTGGAGCAGAGGAGGTTACGTGTATATAGAGTGGAATGATGTGGAGTATAAATGAGTAGACTGCAGGGGACCTTTCCCCATATCAGAGACAGATCAAACGAAAGGAAGGGAGGGAGGAAGAGATTTAGAGTGGATCTGACGGGACCCTTTCTCAGCCAGAGAGTGGTGAGTCCCTGAAGCATTCTGCCAGAGAGAATGTGGAAGCAAAGCCTCTGACAGCATTGAGGAAGTGTCTGGACAAGTGCTGAGTTTATCAGAAAAGATTATGGGCCAAGTATTAGAAGCTAGGGTTGATATAGATGGGTGCCCACCGGGAGGCATGTGCATTATAGACCAAGTGGCCTACTGCCCTGATATATGGATCTGAGACTTGTTGGCATGACCCGAGACCTCTACTAATCAGCCGGACAAAGCAAGTGGGTACGTGGGAACACCATCAGATCTAGGCCACCTTGCTAAGAAAAAATCCCATACCTTCATCGTCACTGGGACAGACTCCCAGTCCTCTGACGAACTGCAGTGGTTCAAGGTGCATTGATGCTGCTGGTAGAGCCTCTACCTCACAGGATTCAATCCTGACATGGGCGCTGTCTACGTGCAGTTTGCATATTCTCCCTGTGAGCATGTGGTTTTCCCTCAAGTGCTCCCCATTCCCCCTACATCCCAGAAATGTGCGGGTTGGGAGGTTACTGGGCAGCTGTAAATTCCCCATCTTCTGTACATGGTGAGGAATTAATAGGTATGTGGGAATGAGAGAATGGGATCGTTTAGGATTGGTGGACATGTGTGGCTGATGGTCAGGATGATGGGCAGAATGAGCCTACCACTCTTTGACCCTTTGCCTCTAAGAAGGTCTCCTCACTACAGGAAGGATGTGGGAGCTTTAGCGAGGGCGCACCATGTATTTGGAGTGAAGGAGAATGAGAGTGGTGGGTACATGGAGTGGTAGTGGCAGGGCGTTCCATACACCCACTACTCTCTGCGTAAAAAACCTTACCTCTGACATCCCCCACCCCCCCCATCTTAGGTAAGCTCATGGATGATGGAAAACTGGAGGGCTCTGTAGGAGGGGAGGGTTAGATTGATCTTAAAGTAGGTTAAAAGGTCGGCACAACATGATGGACCAAAGGGCCTGTACTGTACTGCGATGTTCTATGTTATAAAGCTAATTAAGAAAGGGCATTAAATAGGAGAATTGCGGATTTGGGATTGACTGGGGTGATGGTATAAAGTGAGGGACACATGTCATTGCAGAGAGAGTGCACACCAAATGAACCATCTTTATTACCAGGCATTAGCCAGCATCTTGTTTCAGGCGGACAGGAACGATCCCAGGACATTATTTGAGAGCGTAGGGAAGTCCTCCCAAATGTTAAAATCCATATCTATTGTTCCTCGGTCAACATTACTATCACATTGGACTTGCTGTGAAAGAGACCTGATTCGGAACTGGTTGCTGACATCAGAAGGGTAATTGCAAGTTCTCTTTCGCTAGTTGGGTATGGAGTGAGTTGTATGTCCCTCACACACACTGTTCCCAATTTTCCAGCTGTTCCCTTACCTGCAGAGCTCCCAGCCCTGGACATTTGCTGGGATATGCAGAGCTGTCCTCACGTCAGCACGGTTCAGCCAGGTCCACATAGCTGTATCATTGATGCATGGTGGAGCAAAGTTTTCAGACGTACCTGTGGCCTGGTCAGAGAAGGGGATGACAATGTGAGTGATGTGTGGATGGTGAGCTACATTCTGCAGGAGAAGCCTCTAGCTGATATCAGATACCACCACAATTCTTTATCAAGTTACAGCTAAGGCAATTTCTAAACTGTACTTAACCAAATATTTAATCACTTCATACGATGACGAGAACTCGTGTGGAACTGAGTGCACAAGGAAAAAGTTTGACCACTAGAACCCTGCAGGATGAGAATTAAGGACTCATTGACTCTGCCCTGTGAGTGTGTACAGGTGGAATTAGATCCAAAGGGTTTCCATAAGAGAAAAAAGCAGAATTAGGACATTTGGCTCATCAACTCTGTACCACAATTCAATCAAGGATCAATTTTCCAACCACATTCACCTGCCTTTTCTCAGTAACTCCTAACCTCCCTACCAATCATCAACCTATCAATTTCACAGTGGCACAGTAGTTAGCACAAAGCTTTACAGTACCAATGACCTGGATTTGATCCCACTGCTGTTCGTAAGGAGTTTGTATGCTCTTCCCGTGAACACATGGGTTCTCTCCAGGTGCTCCAGTTTCCACCCACAGTCCAAAGTCATGTGGTTAGCAGGTTGATTGGTCATTGTAAATTGTCCCATGATTAGACTAGAGTTAAACAAGGGGTCACTGGGTGGTGGGGTTGAAGTGATAGAAGGGTCTACTCCATGCTGAATATCAATAAAATGAAACAAAATAAAATTTTTAAAAATTCTGCTTTAAATACACCTAATGACTCAGCTTCCGCAGTTGCCTGTGGCAACGAATTCCAGAGTCACCACTCTCTGGCTGAAGAAATTCCTCATCTCCGTTCTAAAGGGACTTTCCTTTATTCTGAGCTGTGCCCTCAAATGCTAGATTTTCCTACTGAAGGAATTACCCTCTCCACACCCACTTTCAGTGTCCAGTGGGGTTCAATGAGATACCCATCCCATCTTTCTCAAGCTGATCAAGTACAGGCCCAAAGACATCAAATGCTCCTCAGAAGCCTTTCATTCCTGGCATTCAGTGGCTGAGAGAATAGCAATGACTTTTCAGAATTTAATGTACAACAAAAGACAAGTCTTCTGGAAAGTTTAGACTCTGCCCAGTATATCACAGGCAGAACTCCCTCCGGCATTGGGAGTATCTACATGAGGGGCTGCCTCAAGAAGGCAACATCCATCGTCAAAGATTTCCTCCACCCGGGCCATGCGCATTCTCGCAGGTACCATCGAGTAGGAGGTACAAACCACTAAGTTAAAGAACAGCTACTTCCCTTCAACTATTTGGTTCTTGAACCAGTCTCTACACCACAGCTTAGTAATACTTTGACCACATTTATTACTTTGCATTATACGGATTTTGTTTGGATCTTTGTTCTAACTGTGTTCTTTCTTGCAAAAACGGTGTATAGTTCAGGTTTAATTTATGCTTTTCTTGTGAATGCTACTAACATGTGCTATGTGCCTGTGATGCTCTTGCAAGCTTTTCATTGCTCCTGTGCACGACAGTAAACTCGATTTTGATCAAGGTGTTTATGAGAAGACAGTAATCTTATTGGATTTGAAATGATGAGGTGAATGAAAACAACTGGACAAATTAGAACGTTATACTGTTGTGTATAAGAATGATTTGTATCAGAGTGCAGCAATATATACGGTTTAGTTTACTGAACTAGTAAGCCAGAGGCCTAGACCGATAATCAAGTGTGGTCGGTGATTTAACTCTTAGCTGTGCTATTTCAATGCTAGAATTAAAAAGGTAGGATTGGCAATGGAGACCAAGGATTCGCATAAAGTTTGAACCGAATCTCATATGATTTTAGGAAATCTGTCTTTCTCACCAGGTCCAGCTGATGTGCTGCTACAGTAAAGTGTCAGTTGACTTATGAACCCTTTGTTCAAAGTCAATTTATGTCAAACTTGGAGGTGAATAATGACTATGAAAATATTATGTAAGTGAGAGTGTGGAAGACTCAGTGCCCAGTGGACTTTGCATAAGACCATAAGCCATAGGAGCAGAATTAGGCCATTTGGCCCATCGAGTCTGCTCCACCATTCTATCATGGCTGATTTATTATCCCTCTCATCCCCATTCTCCTGCCTTCTCCTCGTAACCTTTGACACCCTGACTAATCAAGAACCTTTCACATCCACTTTAAATCTACCCAATAACTTGGCCTCCACAGCCGTCTGTGACAATAAATTTCATAGATTCACCACCCTCTGGCTAAATAAATTCCCCTTAATCTCTGTTTTAAAGGGACTTCCTTGTATTCGGAGGCTGTGCCCTCTGT
Organism: Hemitrygon akajei; assembly: GCF_048418815.1. Taxonomy (NCBI): domain Eukaryota; kingdom Metazoa; phylum Chordata; class Chondrichthyes; order Myliobatiformes; family Dasyatidae; genus Hemitrygon; species Hemitrygon akajei. The sequence continues at coordinate 10,820,195 of NC_133140.1, forward strand.
TTCTAGACATTCCCACTACAGGAAACATCCTCTCCACGTCTGCTCTATATTTCAATATCCAATAGATTTCATCGAGATCCCCCCACCCCATTCTTCTAAACTCCAGTGGGTACAGGCCCAGTGGGAATAATGGAAGGAATTAGCCTCAAACTTCGTATTGTTTGGAAAGGGAGCGGGGTCCTTTGGTATTTTAAATATAATACATGCTTCATACCATCTTCTCATCAAACTTGTAAAACTGGAAGAGGTTCTTCATGTCCGCATGGAGTCGATTAAAATATTTCTGTACTCCCCCAGAACATGGCCTGTACAATGCATACAAATTGAGTCCACTGTTGTAGATGATCTTGTAGACTTGGTAGAGCTGTTAAAAGAAAGAACAATCATTTGTTTTCAGGTCTAAATGAACTTCATTGCCTTTGTAGAAAATCTGCAACGCTCTCCATCCAGAAATGCCTGCCATCTTGGACAAGAGCTTGTCACTTGCATGTGATTATGGATGAGGTTCACTCCCCCAGGAGAAGCCTCCAAATGAAAAACCTGCAATATCTTGCACACGTGGAGTCTCACAGCAAGGAAGTTATGGTAAGCGTTGCGTTAAGCTATCTTCTCAGTCAAATTAGACAGCATGCACCATGCAGGGAAGAGTGAGCAATTGGCCAGGACTATCAGCTACATATAACCAATAACAGATCATTCCGTTTTCTCAATATGTTCACTCTCCCATTTGCCACAGTCACTGCAGGTACACTTACTTCAATTTAAAGTGCTTTTGCTTTGCTACACAGATTGATGTACAAGTGAGGAAGGCCCCCTACCCCCACCCAACTCGAGGAGCAGGCACTGTCTGGCCACAGCTGGTGAGAGGAACTCGCTAGCCTGGATCAACCTACATAAAGCTGTGGGGCCAAATAACATACCTGGTCAGGTACTGAGGGACTGTGCAGCCCAGGTGTCTTCATCACCTCTCTGGAACTGTCCACTGCACCCGAGGGCTTCAAGGCAGCCACCATCATCCCGGTGCCCAAAAGGGCGACCGTAACCTGCCTCAGTGACCACCGTGCAGTGACTCTGACCTCAACGGTAATGAAGTGCTTTGAGCGGCTGGTTACAATCACATTAAATTCCATCTCCCTGCTACACTGGACCCTTTCCAGTTCACTTATCCCCAGTCTACTGATGATGCCATAGCCGCTGCCCTCCACTCCATCCTGTCCCACCTGGAAAATCGTGCTTCATTTGCCAAGATATTGCTTATTGACTTCAGCTCGGTGTTCAATACGATCTAACCTCAGAAGCTGGCAGGTAAACTGTCCGCATTGGGTCTCTCTGTAACTGGACTTGGACTTTTTGACAGGAAGGCCACAGCTGGTTGTGTTGGCAGAAACATCTCCAGCACCATCACACTGAACACTGGTGCTCTCCAGGGCTGTGTGTGCTCAGCCCACTGCTGGATCCAGCTCAGATTGAATCCTCAGGTTGGCCGATGACACAAAGTGGCTAGCCCCTTCAACAACGACAAAACAGCCTACAGGGAGGAGGTGGAGTGGCTGGAGGACGGTCTGAGCACAACAAATTGAGTCTTCATGGACAAGACCAAAGAGACGATTGTGGACTTTAGGAAGATCACTCCTGACTCCACGTACACAGCTCATCCATGGAGAGAGTTAGGGTCACATAATTGGGAGTGCACATAACAGACCATCTCAACACCTTCTCCTTGGTTAACAAAGCACAGCAGCGTCTCCACTTCCTGAGGTTCCTGATGAGATCCCCCCCCCCCCCCCACCCCAACCAATTTTTCCAGGAGCACCATTGAGATTGTCCTGACCAGCTGCATCACTGTCTGGTGTGGGAATTGTAAGGCATCTGGCTCTGAGTCCCTATCAGAACTGCTGAGGAGATCATCATGGTCTCTCTTCCATCGATCAGAGATATTTATCGGGAGCGCTGTGTACGCAAGGCCCTTAGCATTGTCAATTTACCCTCCCATCTGTCCAACAATCTCCTTGACCCCCTACCATCAGGCAGGAGGTGCCATAGCATTAGGACAAGGACTGTTAGAATGGGAAACAGCTTCTTCCCCCAGCCCGTGAGACTATTGAACTGCCTGCCACCACCCAGATCTCATCACGTATGGAGTGCCAGCAGAGTTATACTGTTTAGCTTGTGTCACAGATGCACTATAATATTTACTAGTGGTAACATGTGTTGTGTGTGAGCTATACGTACTGTGTTGTGTACCTTGGTCTGGAGGAACTTTGTTTTGTTTGGCTGTGTACATGTGTACAGCTGAATGACAATAAATTTGAACTTGGCATTTGAGGTTTCAAAAGTTCAACACTAATTCCACAGAACTGGTGAGTGAGTGACTGAGCTTGCAGCAGGATCTGGACCCGTTGGAGAGATGGGCTGAGAAATGGCAGACAGAATTCAATGTAGATAGGTGCGAGGTGTGAGGAACTTTCAGAGATCCAGCCAGGGTAGATCATACACAGTGAATGGCAGAGCACTGAGGATCATGGTAGAACAAAAGTATCTGGGAACATAGATACATAGTTCATTGAAAGTAGCGTCACAGGTAGATAGATTTGTAAAGGAAGCTTTTGTAACATTGGCCCTCATAAATCAAAGTACTCAGCACAGGAGATGGGCTATTATGTTGAAGTTGTAGAAGACACTGGTGATGCCTAATTTGGAGTATTGTGTGCAGTTTTGGTCACCTACCTGCAGGAAAGATGTCAATAATGTTGAAAGACAACATTTACAACGATGTTACCGGAACCTTGAGGCCCTGAGTTATAGGGAAAAGTTGAATAGTTCGGGACTTTATTCCCTGAAACGTATGGAAATGAGGGGAGATTTTATAGAGGTATGCAAAATTTGTGAGGAGTACAGATAAGGTAAATGCAAGCGGGCTTTTTTCATTGAGGTTGAGTGAGACTAGAACTAGAGGTCATGGGTTAAGGGTGAAGGGTGGAATGTTTCGAAGAGGAATTTCTTCACTCAGAGTGTGGTGAGAGGGCAGAAAGAGCTGTCAGTAGTGGTGGTTTGATGTCAGCACTGAAGAGAAATTTGGATAGGAGGGGCATTGAAGGCTATAGACTGGGTACAGGTCAATTGGACCAGTTCGGCATGGACTAAATGGGCCGAAGGGCTGTTTCTATGTTCTATGACTCCATGACTCCTAGGTGAATAACCTACCGACTCTTGGCAGTTGTAGTCATTGTTGTTGTAGAAGTTGCAGGGTCCGTATCCACAGCAGTATGAATTCAGGTTGGACCACAATCTAATGTGAGGGGGAGAAAAAGAAACACAACATCACTCAACTGGAACGGGTCAGACACCCTCATATCCACCTGGTTACCATTACTGGCCCATCCCTCAGCTCAGCAGACCAGACAGACTTTTCCATTACTGACACCAGAGTGGTTCATGTATTCAAAACCCTGTCACAGTGAACATTTTCTTATTAATACAACCCTGGCTGGTTTATTCCATGCTTAATCCCAATAAAAATTAACCAAATCTCTAAATACAAACAGAGAAAATCTGCAGATGCTGGAAATCCAAGCAACACACACAAAATGCTGGAGGAACTCAGCAGGCCAGGCAGCATCTATGGAAAAGAGTATAGTCGAAGTTTCAGGCAGGACACCAAGAATTATCACTGGGAAAATAATCTGGTTCGAAACTCACCACAGCAGATGATGAAAAATTCATATTAAATTTCTGGAATGAAAACCATATTCACTTGCTGTATATTCCCGCCCCCCCCCCCCCCCGCCCCCACCATCAACATCAAAACAGGGAGTCAGGCCTGGTCTAATGAAGAGTGCGGGAAGAACTGCTGGAACGGTATCAAGAACACTTCAGAATGAAGGGTCAGCCTGCTGAAGCTACAAGGCCGGATTATACACAGGCTGAACAATACACTGAGCTACGCTATCCCATCGCCATCGGACCGGATTATACACAGGCTGAACAATACACTGAGCTACACTATCCCATCGCCATCGGACCGGATTATACACACGCTGAACAATACACTGAGCTACACTATCCCATCGCCATCGGACCGGATTATACACAGGCTGAACAATACACTGAGCTACACTATCCCATCGCCATCGGACCGGATTATACACACGCTGAACAATACACTGAGCTACGCTATCCCATCGCCATCGGACTGGATTATACACAGGCTGAACAATACACTGAGCTACACTATCCCATCGCCATCGGACCGGATTATACACATGCTCAACAATACACTGAGCTACGCTATCCCATCGCCATCGGACCGAATTATACACAGGCTGAACAATACACTGAGCTACACTATCCCATCACCATCGGACCGGATTAAACACACGCTCAACAATACACTGAGCTACGCTATCCCATCGCCATCGGACCGGATTATACACAGGCTCAACAATACACTGAGCTACACTATCCCATCGCCATCGGACCGGATTATACACACGCTGAACAATACACTGAGCTACACTATCCCATCGCCATCGGACCGGATTATACACACGCTGAACAATCCACTGAGCTACACTATCCCATAGCCATCGGACCGGATTATACACAGGCTCAACAATACACTGAGCTACACTATCCCATCGCCATCGGACCGGATTATACACAGGCTGAACAATACACTGAGCTACACTATCCCATCGCCATCGGACCGGATTATACACAGGCTGAACAATACACTAAGCTACACTATCCCCTCGCCATCGGACTGGATTATACACAGGCTCAACAATACACTGAGCTACACTATCCCATCGCCATCGGACCGGATTATACACAGGCTCAACAATACACTGAGCTACACTATCCCATCGCCATCGGACCGGATTATACACAGGCTCAACAATACACTGAGCTACACTATCCCATCGCCATCGGACCGGATTATACACACGCTGAACAATACACTGAGCTACGCTATCCCATCGCCATCGGACCGGATTATACACAGGCTGAACAATACACTGAGCTACACTATCCCATCGCCATCGGACCGGATTATACACACGCTGAACAATACACTGAGCAACACTATCCCATCGCCATCGGACCGGATTATACACAGGCTGAACAATACACTGAGCTACACTATCCCATCGCCATCGGACCGGATTATACAGACGCTCAACAATCCACTGAGCTACACTATCCCATCGCCATCGGACTGGATTATACACAGGCTCAACAATACACTGAGCTACACTATCCCATCGCCATCGGACCGGATTATACACAGGCTGAACAATACACTGAGCTACACTATCCCATCGCCATCGGACCGGATTATACAGACGCTCAACAATCCACTGAGCTACACTATCCCATCGCCATCGGACTGGATTATACACAGGCTCAACAATACACTGAGCTACACTATCCCATCGCCATCGGACCGGATTATACACAGGCTGAACAATACACTGAGCTACACTATCCCATCGCCATCAGACAGGATTATACACAGGCTGAACAATACACTGAGCTACACTATCCCATCGCCATCGGACAAGATTATACACAGGCTGAACAATACACTGAGCTACACTATCCCCTCGCCATCGGACAGGATTATACACAGGCTGAACAATACACTGAGCTACACTATCCCATCGCCATTGGACAGGATTATACACAGGCTGAACAATACACTGAGCTACACTATCCCATCGCCATCGGACCGGATTATACACAGGCTGAACAATACACTGAGCTACACTATCCCATCGCCATCGGACAGGATTATACACAGGCTGAACAATACACTGAGCTACACTATCCCATCGCCATCGGACCGGATTATACACAGGCTCAACAATACACTGAGCTACACTATCCCCTCGCCATCGGACCGGATTATACACAGGCTGAACAATACACTGAGCTACGCTATCCCATCGCCATCGGACCGGATTATACACAGGCTGAACAATACACTGAGCTACACTATCCCATCGCCATCGGACCGGATTATACACACGCTGAACAATACACTGAGCTACACTATCCCATCGCCATCGGACCGGATTATACACAGGCTGAACAATACACTGAGCTACACTATCCCATCGCCATCGGACCGGATTATACACACGCTGAACAATACACTGAGCTACGCTATCCCATCGCCATCGGACTGGATTATACACAGGCTGAACAATACACTGAGCTACACTATCCCATCGCCATCGGACCGGATTATACACATGCTCAACAATACACTGAGCTACGCTATCCCATCGCCATCGGACCGAATTATACACAGGCTGAACAATACACTGAGCTACACTATCCCATCGCCATCGGACCGGATTAAACACACGCTCAACAATACACTGAGCTACGCTATCCCATCGCCATCGGACCGGATTATACACAGGCTCAACAATACACTGAGCTACACTATCCCATCGCCATCGGACCGGATTATACACACGCTGAACAATACACTGAGCTACACTATCCCATCGCCATCGGACCGGATTATACACAGGCTGAACAATACACTGAGCTACACTATCCCATCGCCATCGGACCGGATTATACAGACGCTCAACAATCCACTGAGCTACACTATCCCATCGCCATCGGACCGGATTATACACAGGCTCAACAATACACTGAGCTACACTATCCCATCGCCATCGGACCGGATTATACACAGGCTGAACAATACACTGAGCTACACTATCCCATCGCCATCGGACCGGATTATACAGACGCTCAACAATACACTGAGCTACACTATCCCATCGCCATCGGACCGGATTATACACAGGCTCAACAATACACTGAGCTACACTATCCCATCGCCATCGGACCGGATTATACACAGGCTGAACAATACACTGAGCTACACTATCCCATCGCCATCGGACCGGATTAAATACACGCTGAACAATACACTGAGCTACACTATCCCATCGCCATCGGACCGGATTATACACAGGCTCAACAATACACTGAGCTACACTATCCCATCGCCATCAGACCGGATTATACACAGGCTCAACAATACACTGAGCTACACTATCCCATCGCCATCGGACCGGATTTTACACAGGCTCAACAATACACTGAGCTACACTATCCCATCGCCATCGGACCGGATTATACACAGGCTGAACAATACACTGAGCTACACTATCCCATCGCCATCGGACCGGATTATACAGACGCTCAACAATACACTGAGCTACACTATCCCATCGCCATCGGACCGGATTATACACAGGCTCAACAATACACTGAGCTACACTATCCCATCGCCATCGGACCGGATTATACACAGGCTGAACAATACACTGAGCTACACTATCCCATCGCCATCGGACCGGATTAAATACACGCTGAACAATACACTGAGCTACACTATCCCATCGCCATCGGACCGGATTATACACAGGCTCAACAATACACTGAGCTACACTATCCCATTGCCATCGGACTGGATTATACACAGGCTGAACAATACACTGAGCTACACTATCCCATCGCCATCGGACCGGATTAAATACACGCTGAACAATACACTGAGCTACACTATCCCATCGCCATCGGACCGGATTATACACAGGCTGAACAATACACTGAGCTACACTATCCCATCGTCATCGGACCGGATTATACACACGCTCAACAATACACTGAGCTACACTATCCCATCGCCATCGGACCGGATTTTACACAGGCTCAACAATACACTGAGCTACACTATCCCATCGCCATCGGACCGGATTATACACAGGCTGAACAATACACTGAGCTACACTATCCCATCGCCATCGGACCGGATTATACACAGGCTCAACAATCCACTGAACTACACTATCCCATCACCATCGGACCGGATTATACACAGGCTCAACAATACACTGAGCTACACTATCCCATCGCCATCGGACCGGATTATACACAGGCTCAACAATACACTGAGCTACACTATCCCATCGCCATCGGACCGGATTATACAGACGCTCAACAATACACTGAGCTACACTATCCCATCGCCATCGGACCGGATTATACACAGGCTCAACAATACACTGAGCTACACTATCCCATCGCCATCGGACCGGATTATACACAGGCTGAACAATACACTGAGCTACACTATCCCATCGCCATCGGACCGGATTAAATACACGCTGAACAATACACTGAGCTACACTATCCCATCGCCATCGGACCGGATTATACACAGGCTCAACAATACACTGAGCTACACTATCCCATCGCCATCGGACTGGATTATACACAGGCTGAACAATACACTGAGCTACACTATCCCATCGCCATCGGACCGGATTATACACACGCTGAACAATCCACTGAGCTACACTATCCCATAGCCATCGGACCGGATTATACACAGGCTCAACAATACACTGAGCTACACTATCCCATCGCCATCGGACCGGATTATACAGACGCTCAACAATACACTGAGCTACACTATCCCATCGCCATCGGACCGGATTATACACAGGCTGAACAATACACTGAGCTACACTATCCCCTCGCCATCGGACTGGATTATACACAGGCTCAACAATACACTGAGCTACACTATCCCATCGCCATCGGACCGGATTATACACAGGCTCAACAATACACTGAGCTACACTATCCCATCGCCATCGGACCGGATTATACACAGGCTGAACAATACACTGAGCTACACTATCCCATCGCCATCGGACCGGATTATACACACGCTGAACAATACACTGAGCTACGCTATCCCATCGCCATCGGACCGGATTATACACAGGCTGAACAATACACTGAGCTACACTATCCCATCGCCATCGGACCGGATTATACACACGCTGAACAATACACTGAGCAACACTATCCCATCGCCATCGGACCGGATTATACACAGGCTGAACAATACACTGAGCTACACTATCCCATCGCCATCGGACCGGATTATACAGACGCTCAACAATCCACTGAGCTACACTATCCCATCGCCATCGGACTGGATTATACACAGGCTCAACAATACACTGAGCTACACTATCCCATCGCCATCGGACCGGATTATACACAGGCTGAACAATACACTGAGCTACACTATCCCATCGCCATCGGACCGGATTATACAGACGCTCAACAATCCACTGAGCTACACTATCCCATCGCCATCGGACTGGATTATACACAGGCTCAACAATACACTGAGCTACACTATCCCATCGCCATCGGACCGGATTATACACAGGCTGAACAATACACTGAGCTACACTATCCCATCGCCATCAGACAGGATTATACACAGGCTGAACAATACACTGAGCTACACTATCCCATCGCCATCGGACCGGATTATACACAGGCTGAACAATACACTGAGCTACACTATCCCCTCGCCATCGGACAGGATTATACACAGGCTGAACAATACACTGAGCTACACTATCCCATCGCCATTGGACAGGATTATACACAGGCTGAACAATACACTGAGCTACACTATCCCATCGCCATCGGACCGGATTATACACAGGCTGAACAATACACTGAGCTACACTATCCCATCGCCATCGGACAGGATTATACACAGGCTGAACAATACACTGAGCTACACTATCCCATCGCCATCGGACCGGATTATACACAGGCTCAACAATACACTGAGCTACACTATCCCCTCGCCATCGGACCGGATTATACACAGGCTGAACAAAACACTGAGCTACGCTATCCCATCGCCATCGGACCGGATTATACACAGGCTGAACAATACACTGAGCTACACTATCCCATCGCCATCGGACCGGATTATACAGACGCTCAACAATACACTGAGCTACACTATCCCATCGCCATCGGACCGGATTATACACAGGCTGAACAATCCACTGAGCTACACTATCCCATCGCCATCGGACCGGATTATACACAGGCTCAACAATACACTGAGCTACACTATCCCATCTCCATCGGACCGGATTATACACAGGCTGAACAATACACTGAGCTACACTATCCCATCGCCATCGGACCGGATTATACACAGGCTCAACAATACACTGAGCTACACTATCCCATCGCCATCGGACTGGATTATACACACGCTCAACAATACACTGAGCTACACTATCCCATCGCCATCGGACCGGATTATACACAGGCTCAACAATACACTGAGCTACACTATCCCATCGCCATCGGACCGGATTAAACACACGCTCAACAATACACTGAGCTACACTATCCCATCGCCATCGGACCGGATTATACACACGCTCAACAATACACTGAGCTACACTATCCCATCGCCATCGGACCGGATTATACACACGCTCAACAATACACTGAGCTACACTATCCCATCGCCATCGGACCGGATTATACACACGCTGAACAATACACTGAGCTACACTATCCCATCGCCATCGGACCGGATTATACACACGCTGAACAATACACTGAGCTACACTATCCCATCGCCATCGGACCGGATTATACACACGCTGAACAATCCACTGAGCTACACTATCCCATCGCCATCGGACCGGATTATACACAGGCTCAACAATCCACTGAACTACACTAACCCATCGCCATCGGACCGGATTATACACACGCTCAACAATACACTGAGCTACGCTATCCCATCGCCATCGGACCGGATTATACACAGGCTGAACAATACACTGAGCTACACTATCCCATCGCCATCAGACCGGATTATACACAGGCTCAACAATACACTGAGCTACACTATCCCATCGCCATCGGACCGGATTTTACACAGGCTCAACAATACACTGAGCTACACTATCCCATCGCCATCGGACCGGATTATACACAGGCTGAACAATACACTGAGCTACACTATCCCATCGCCATCGGACCGGATTATACAGACGCTCAACAATACACTGAGCTACACTATCCCATCGCCATCGGACCGGATTATACACAGGCTCAACAATACACTGAGCTACACTATCCCATCGCCATCGGACCGGATTATACACAGGCTGAACAATACACTGAGCTACACTATCCCATCGCCATCGGACCGGATTAAATACACGCTGAACAATACACTGAGCTACACTATCCCATCGCCATCGGACCGGATTATACACAGGCTCAACAATACACTGAGCTACACTATCCCATCGCCATCAGACCGGATTATACACAGGCTCAACAATACACTGAGCTACACTATCCCATCGCCATCGGACCGGATTTTACACAGGCTCAACAATACACTGAGCTACACTATCCCATCGCCATCGGACCGGATTATACACAGGCTGAACAATACACTGAGCTACACTATCCCATCGCCATCGGACCGGATTATACAGACGCTCAACAATACACTGAGCTACACTATCCCATCGCCATCGGACCGGATTATACACAGGCTCAACAATACACTGAGCTACACTATCCCATCGCCATCGGACCGGATTATACACAGGCTGAACAATACACTGAGCTACACTATCCCATCGCCATCGGACCGGATTAAATACACGCTGAACAATACACTGAGCTACACTATCCCATCGCCATCGGACCGGATTATACACAGGCTCAACAATACACTGAGCTACACTATCCCATTGCCATCGGACTGGATTATACACAGGCTGAACAATACACTGAGCTACACTATCCCATCGCCATCGGACCGGATTAAATACACGCTGAACAATACACTGAGCTACACTATCCCATCGCCATCGGACCGGATTATACACAGGCTGAACAATACACTGAGCTACACTATCCCATCGTCATCGGACCGGATTATACACACGCTCAACAATACTCTGAGCTACACTATCCCATCGCCATCGGACCGGATTTTACACAGGCTCAACAATACACTGAGCTACACTATCCCATCGCCATCGGACCGGATTATACACAGGCTGAACAATACACTGAGCTACACTATCCCATCGCCATCGGACCGGATTATACACAGGCTCAACAATCCACTGAGCTACACTATCCCATCACCATCGGACCGGATTATACACAGGCTCAACAATACACTGAGCTACACTATCCCATCGCCATCGGACCGGATTATACACAGGCTCAACAATACACTGAGCTACACTATCCCATCGCCATCGGACCGGATTATACAGACGCTCAACAATACACTGAGCTACACTATCCCATCGCCATCGGACCGGATTATACACAGGCTCAACAATACACTGAGCTACACTATCCCATCGCCATCGGACCGGATTATACACAGGCTGAACAATACACTGAGCTACACTATCCCATCGCCATCGGACCGGATTAAATACACGCTGAACAATACACTGAGCTACACTATCCCATCGCCATCGGACCGGATTATACACAGGCTCAACAATACACTGAGCTACACTATCCCATCGCCATCGGACTGGATTATACACAGGCTGAACAATACACTGAGCTACACTATCCCATCGCCATCGGACCGGATTAAATACACGCTGAACAATACACTGAGCTACACTATCCCATCGCCATCGGACCGGATTATACACAGGCTGAACAATACACTGAGCTACACTATCCCATCGTCATCGGACCGGATTATACACACGCTCAACAATACTCTGAGCTACACTATCCCATCGCCATCGGACCGGATTTTACACAGGCTCAACAATACACTGAGCTACACTATCCCATCGCCATCGGACCGGATTATACACAGGCTGAACAATACACTGAGCTACACTATCCCATCGCCATCGGACCGGATTATACACAGGCTCAACAATCCACTGAGCTACACTATCCCATCGCCATCGGACCGGATTATACACAGGCTCAACAATACACTGAGCTACACTATCCCATCGCCATCGGACCGGATTATACACAGGCTCAACAATACACTGAGCTACACTATCCCATCGCCATCGGACCGGATTATACAGACGCTCAACAATACACTGAGCTACACTATCCCATCGCCATCGGACCGGATTATACACAGGCTCAACAATACACTGAGCTACACTATCCCATCGCCATCGGACCGGATTATACACAGGCTGAACAATACACTGAGCTACACTATCCCATCGCCATCGGACCGGATTAAATACACGCTGAACAATACACTGAGCTACACTATCCCATCGCCATCGGACCGGATTATACACAGGCTCAACAATACACTGAGCTACACTATCCCATCGCCATCGGACTGGATTATACACAGGCTGAACAATACACTGAGCTACACTATCCCATCGCCATCGGACCGGATTATACACACGCTGAACAATCCACTGAGCTACACTATCCCATAGCCATCGGACCGGATTATACACAGGCTCAACAATACACTGAGCTACACTATCCCATCGCCATCGGACCGGATTATACACAGGCTCAACAATACACTGAGCTACACTATCCCATCGCCATCGGACCGGATTATACAGACGCTCAACAATACACTGAGCTACACTATCCCATCGCCATCGGACCGGATTATACACAGGCTCAACAATACACTGAGCTACACTATCCCATCGCCATCGGACCGGATTATACACAGGCTGAACAATACACTGAGCTACACTATCCCATCGCCATCGGACCGGATTAAATACACGCTGAACAATACACTGAGCTACACTATCCCATCGCCATCGGACCGGATTATACACAGGCTCAACAATACACTGAGCTACACTATCCCATCGCCATCGGACTGGATTATACACAGGCTGAACAATACACTGAGCTACACTATCCCATCGCCATCGGACCGGATTATACACACGCTGAACAATCCACTGAGCTACACTATCCCATAGCCATCGGACCGGATTATACACAGGCTCAACAATACACTGAGCTACACTATCCCATCGCCATCGGACCGGATTATACAGACGCTCAACAATACACTGAGCTACACTATCCCATCGCCATCGGACCGGATTATACACAGGCTCAACAATACACTGAGCTACACTATCCCATCGCCATCGGACCGGATTATACACAGGCTGAACAATACACTGAGCTACACTATCCCATCGCCATCGGACCGGATTAAATACACGCTGAACAATACACTGAGCTACACTATCCCATCGCCATCGGACTGGATTATACACAGGCTGAACAATACACTGAGCTACACTATCCCATCGCCATCGGACCGGATTATACACACGCTGAACAATCCACTGAGCTACACTATCCCATAGCCATCGGACCGGATTATACACAGGCTCAACAATACACTGAGCTACACTATCCCATCGCCATCGGACCGGATTATACACAGGCTCAACAATACACTGAGCTACACTATCCCATCGCCATCGGACCGGATTATACAGACGCTCAACAATACACTGAGCTACACTATCCCATCGCCATCGGACCGGATTATACACAGGCTCAACAATACACTGAGCTACACTATCCCATCGCCATCGGACCGGATTATACACAGGCTGAACAATACACTGAGCTACACTATCCCATCGCCATCGGACCGGATTAAATACACGCTGAACAATACACTGAGCTACACTATCCCATCGCCATCGGACCGGATTATACACAGGCTCAACAATACACTGAGCTACACTATCCCATCGCCATCGGACTGGATTATACACAGGCTGAACAATACACTGAGCTACACTATCCCATCGCCATCGGACCGGATTATACACACGCTGAACAATCCACTGAGCTACACTATCCCATAGCCATCGGACCGGATTATACACAGGCTCAACAATACACTGAGCTACACTATCCCATCGCCATCGGACCGGATTATACAGACGCTCAACAATACACTGAGCTACACTATCCCATCGCCATCGGACCGGATTATACACAGGCTGAACAATACACTGAGCTACACTATCCCCTCGCCATCGGACTGGATTATACACAGGCTCAACAATACACTGAGCTACACTATCCCATCGCCATCGGACCGGATTATACACAGGCTCAACAATACACTGAGCTACACTATCCCATCGCCATCGGACCGGATTATACACAGGCTCAACAATACACTGAGCTACACTATCCCATCGCCATCGGACCGGATTATACACACGCTGAACAATACACTGAGCTACGCTATCCCATCGCCATCGGACCGGATTATACACAGGCTGAACAATACACTGAGCTACACTATCCCATCGCCATCGGACCGGATTATACACACGCTGAACAATACACTGAGCAACACTATCCCATCGCCATCGGACCGGATTATACACAGGCTGAACAATACACTGAGCTACACTATCCCATCGCCATCGGACCGGATTATACAGACGCTCAACAATCCACTGAGCTACACTATCCCATCGCCATCGGACTGGATTATACACAGGCTCAACAATACACTGAGCTACACTATCCCATCGCCATCGGACCGGATTATACACAGGCTGAACAATACACTGAGCTACACTATCCCATCGCCATCGGACCGGATTATACAGACGCTCAACAATCCACTGAGCTACACTATCCCATCGCCATCGGACTGGATTATACACAGGCTCAACAATACACTGAGCTACACTATCCCATCGCCATCGGACCGGATTATACACAGGCTGAACAATACACTGAGCTACACTATCCCATCGCCATCGGACCGGATTATACAGACGCTCAACAATCCACTGAGCTACACTATCCCATCGCCATCGGACTGGATTATACACAGGCTCAACAATACACTGAGCTACACTATCCCATCGCCATCGGACCGGATTATACACAGGCTGAACAATACACTGAGCTACACTATCCCATCGCCATCGGACCGGATTATACAGACGCTCAACAATCCACTGAGCTACACTATCCCATCGCCATCGGACTGGATTATACACAGGCTCAACAATACACTGAGCTACACTATCCCATCGCCATCGGACCGGATTATACACAGGCTGAACAATACACTGAGCTACACTATCCCATCGCCATCAGACAGGATTATACACAGGCTGAACAATACACTGAGCTACACTATCCCATCGCCATCGGACCGGATTATACACAGGCTGAACAATACACTGAGCTACACTATCCCCTCGCCATCGGACAGGATTATACACAGGCTGAACAATACACTGAGCTACACTATCCCATCGCCATTGGACAGGATTATACACAGGCTGAACAATACACTGAGCTACACTATCCCATCGCCATCGGACCGGATTATACACAGGCTGAACAATACACTGAGCTACACTATCCCATCGCCATCGGACAGGATTATACACAGGCTGAACAATACACTGAGCTACACTATCCCATCGCCATCGGACCGGATTATACACAGGCTCAACAATACACTGAGCTACACTATCCCCTCGCCATCGGACCGGATTATACACAGGCTGAACAATACACTGAGCTACGCTATCCCATCGCCATCGGACCGGATTATACACAGGCTGAACAATACACTGAGCTACACTATCCCATCGCCATCGGACCGGATTATACACACGCTGAACAATACACTGAGCTACACTATCCCATCGCCATCGGACCGGATTATACACAGGCTGAACAATACACTGAGCTACGCTATCCCATCGCCATCGGACCGGATTATACACACGCTGAACAATACACTGAGCTACGCTATCCCATCGCCATCGGACTGGATTATACACAGGCTGAACAATACACTGAGCTACGCTATCCCATCGCCATCGGACCGGATTATACACATGCTCAACAATACACTGAGCTACGCTATCCCATCGCCATCGGACCGAATTATACACAGGCTGAACAATACACTGAGCTACACTATCCCATCGCCATCGGACCGGATTAAACACACGCTCAACAATACACTGAGCTACGCTATCCCATCGCCATCGGACCGGATTATACACAGGCTCAACAATACACTGAGCTACACTATCCCATCGCCATCGGACCGGATTATACACACGCTGAACATTACACTGAGCTACACTATCCCATTGCCATCGGACCGGATTATACACAGGCTGAACAATACACTGAGCTACACTATCCCATCGCCATCGGACCGGATTATACAGACGCTCAACAATCCACTGAGCTACACTATCCCATCGCCATCGGACCGGATTATACACAGGCTCAACAATACACTGAGCTACACTATCCCATCGCCATCGGACCGGATTATACACAGGCTGAACAATACACTGAGCTACACTATCCCATCGCCATCGGACAGGATTATACACAGGCTGAACAATACACTGAGCTACACTATCCCATCGCCATCGGACCGGATTTTCACACGCTGAACAATCCACTGAGCTACACTATCCCATCGCCATCGGACCGGATTATACACAGGCTCAACAATACACTGAGCTACACTATCCCATCGCCATCGGACCGGATTATACACACGCTGAACAATACACTGAGCTACACTATCCCATCGCCATCGGACCGGATTATACACAGGCTGAACAATACACTGAGCTACACTATCCCCTCGCCATCGGACTGGATTATACACCGGCTCAACAATACACTGAGCTACACTATCCCATCGCCATCGGACCGGATTATACACAGGCTCAACAATACACTGAGCTACACTATCCCATCGCCATCGGACCGGATTATACACAGGCTCAACAATACACTGAGCTACACTATCCCATCGCCATCGGACCGGATTATACACACGCTGAACAATACACTGAGCTACGCTATCCCATCGCCATCGGACCGGATTATACACAGGCTGAACAATACACTGAGCTACACTATCCCATCGCCATCGGACCGGATTATACACACGCTGAACAATACACTGAGCTACACTATCCCATCGCCATCGGACCGGATTATACACAGGCTGAACAATACACTGAGCTACACTATCCCATCGCCATCGGACCGGATTATACAGACGCTCAACAATCCACTGAGCTACACTATCCCATCGCCATCGGACTGGATTATACACAGGCTCAACAATACACTGAGCTACACTATCCCATCGCCATCGGACCGGATTAAATACACGCTGAACAATACACTGAGCTACACTATCCCATCGCCATCGGACCGGATTATACACAGGCTCAACAATACACTGAGCTACACTATCCCATCGCCATCGGACTGGATTATACACAGGCTGAACAATACACTGAGCTACACTATCCCATCGCCATCGGACCGGATTATACACACGCTGAACAATCCACTGAGCTACACTATCCCATAGCCATCGGACCGGATTATACACAGGCTCAACAATACACTGAGCTACACTATCCCATCGCCATCGGACCGGATTATACACAGGCTCAACAATACACTGAGCTACACTATCCCATCGCCATCGGACCGGATTATACAGACGCTCAACAATACACTGAGCTACACTATCCCATCGCCATCGGACCGGATTATACACAGGCTCAACAATACACTGAGCTACACTATCCCATCGCCATCGGACCGGATTATACACAGGCTGAACAATACACTGAGCTACACTATCCCATCGCCATCGGACCGGATTAAATACACGCTGAACAATACACTGAGCTACACTATCCCATCGCCATCGGACCGGATTATACACAGGCTCAACAATACACTGAGCTACACTATCCCATCGCCATCGGACTGGATTATACACAGGCTGAACAATACACTGAGCTACACTATCCCATCGCCATCGGACCGGATTATACACACGCTGAACAATCCACTGAGCTACACTATCCCATAGCCATCGGACCGGATTATACACAGGCTCAACAATACACTGAGCTACACTATCCCATCGCCATCGGACCGGATTATACAGACGCTCAACAATACACTGAGCTACACTATCCCATCGCCATCGGACCGGATTATACACAGGCTCAACAATACACTGAGCTACACTATCCCATCGCCATCGGACCGGATTATACACAGGCTGAACAATACACTGAGCTACACTATCCCATCGCCATCGGACCGGATTAAATACACGCTGAACAATACACTGAGCTACACTATCCCATCGCCATCGGACTGGATTATACACAGGCTGAACAATACACTGAGCTACACTATCCCATCGCCATCGGACCGGATTATACACACGCTGAACAATCCACTGAGCTACACTATCCCATAGCCATCGGACCGGATTATACACAGGCTCAACAATACACTGAGCTACACTATCCCATCGCCATCGGACCGGATTATACACAGGCTCAACAATACACTGAGCTACACTATCCCATCGCCATCGGACCGGATTATACAGACGCTCAACAATACACTGAGCTACACTATCCCATCGCCATCGGACCGGATTATACACAGGCTCAACAATACACTGAGCTACACTATCCCATCGCCATCGGACCGGATTATACACAGGCTGAACAATACACTGAGCTACACTATCCCATCGCCATCGGACCGGATTAAATACACGCTGAACAATACACTGAGCTACACTATCCCATCGCCATCGGACCGGATTATACACAGGCTCAACAATACACTGAGCTACACTATCCCATCGCCATCGGACTGGATTATACACAGGCTGAACAATACACTGAGCTACACTATCCCATCGCCATCGGACCGGATTATACACACGCTGAACAATCCACTGAGCTACACTATCCCATAGCCATCGGACCGGATTATACACAGGCTCAACAATACACTGAGCTACACTATCCCATCGCCATCGGACCGGATTATACAGACGCTCAACAATACACTGAGCTACACTATCCCATCGCCATCGGACCGGATTATACACAGGCTGAACAATACACTGAGCTACACTATCCCCTCGCCATCGGACTGGATTATACACAGGCTCAACAATACACTGAGCTACACTATCCCATCGCCATCGGACCGGATTATACACAGGCTCAACAATACACTGAGCTACACTATCCCATCGCCATCGGACCGGATTATACACAGGCTCAACAATACACTGAGCTACACTATCCCATCGCCATCGGACCGGATTATACACACGCTGAACAATACACTGAGCTACGCTATCCCATCGCCATCGGACCGGATTATACACAGGCTGAACAATACACTGAGCTACACTATCCCATCGCCATCGGACCGGATTATACACACGCTGAACAATACACTGAGCAACACTATCCCATCGCCATCGGACCGGATTATACACAGGCTGAACAATACACTGAGCTACACTATCCCATCGCCATCGGACCGGATTATACAGACGCTCAACAATCCACTGAGCTACACTATCCCATCGCCATCGGACTGGATTATACACAGGCTCAACAATACACTGAGCTACACTATCCCATCGCCATCGGACCGGATTATACACAGGCTGAACAATACACTGAGCTACACTATCCCATCGCCATCGGACCGGATTATACAGACGCTCAACAATCCACTGAGCTACACTATCCCATCGCCATCGGACTGGATTATACACAGGCTCAACAATACACTGAGCTACACTATCC
The DNA here is from genome assembly GCF_048418815.1 of Hemitrygon akajei. Lineage (NCBI taxonomy): Eukaryota > Metazoa > Chordata > Chondrichthyes > Myliobatiformes > Dasyatidae > Hemitrygon > Hemitrygon akajei. Next base: position 10,840,789 of record NC_133140.1, read on the forward strand.
CATCGCCATCGGACCGGATTATACACAGGCTGAACAATACACTGAGCTACACTATCCCATCGCCATCGGACCGGATTATACAGACGCTCAACAATCCACTGAGCTACACTATCCCATCGCCATCGGACTGGATTATACACAGGCTCAACAATACACTGAGCTACACTATCCCATCGCCATCGGACCGGATTATACACAGGCTGAACAATACACTGAGCTACACTATCCCATCGCCATCGGACCGGATTATACAGACGCTCAACAATCCACTGAGCTACACTATCCCATCGCCATCGGACTGGATTATACACAGGCTCAACAATACACTGAGCTACACTATCCCATCGCCATCGGACCGGATTATACACAGGCTGAACAATACACTGAGCTACACTATCCCATCGCCATCAGACAGGATTATACACAGGCTGAACAATACACTGAGCTACACTATCCCATCGCCATCGGACCGGATTATACACAGGCTGAACAATACACTGAGCTACACTATCCCCTCGCCATCGGACAGGATTATACACAGGCTGAACAATACACTGAGCTACACTATCCCATCGCCATTGGACAGGATTATACACAGGCTGAACAATACACTGAGCTACACTATCCCATCGCCATCGGACCGGATTATACACAGGCTGAACAATACACTGAGCTACACTATCCCATCGCCATCGGACAGGATTATACACAGGCTGAACAATACACTGAGCTACACTATCCCATCGCCATCGGACCGGATTATACACAGGCTCAACAATACACTGAGCTACACTATCCCCTCGCCATCGGACCGGATTATACACAGGCTGAACAATACACTGAGCTACGCTATCCCATCGCCATCGGACCGGATTATACACAGGCTGAACAATACACTGAGCTACACTATCCCATCGCCATCGGACCGGATTATACACACGCTGAACAATACACTGAGCTACACTATCCCATCGCCATCGGACCGGATTATACACAGGCTGAACAATACACTGAGCTACGCTATCCCATCGCCATCGGACCGGATTATACACACGCTGAACAATACACTGAGCTACGCTATCCCATCGCCATCGGACTGGATTATACACAGGCTGAACAATACACTGAGCTACGCTATCCCATCGCCATCGGACCGGATTATACACATGCTCAACAATACACTGAGCTACGCTATCCCATCGCCATCGGACCGAATTATACACAGGCTGAACAATACACTGAGCTACACTATCCCATCGCCATCGGACCGGATTAAACACACGCTCAACAATACACTGAGCTACGCTATCCCATCGCCATCGGACCGGATTATACACAGGCTCAACAATACACTGAGCTACACTATCCCATCGCCATCGGACCGGATTATACACACGCTGAACATTACACTGAGCTACACTATCCCATTGCCATCGGACCGGATTATACACAGGCTGAACAATACACTGAGCTACACTATCCCATCGCCATCGGACCGGATTATACAGACGCTCAACAATCCACTGAGCTACACTATCCCATCGCCATCGGACCGGATTATACACAGGCTCAACAATACACTGAGCTACACTATCCCATCGCCATCGGACCGGATTATACACAGGCTGAACAATACACTGAGCTACACTATCCCATCGCCATCGGACAGGATTATACACAGGCTGAACAATACACTGAGCTACACTATCCCATCGCCATCGGACCGGATTTTCACACGCTGAACAATCCACTGAGCTACACTATCCCATCGCCATCGGACCGGATTATACACAGGCTCAACAATACACTGAGCTACACTATCCCATCGCCATCGGACCGGATTATACACACGCTGAACAATACACTGAGCTACACTATCCCATCGCCATCGGACCGGATTATACACAGGCTGAACAATACACTGAGCTACACTATCCCCTCGCCATCGGACTGGATTATACACCGGCTCAACAATACACTGAGCTACACTATCCCATCGCCATCGGACCGGATTATACACAGGCTCAACAATACACTGAGCTACACTATCCCATCGCCATCGGACCGGATTATACACAGGCTCAACAATACACTGAGCTACACTATCCCATCGCCATCGGACCGGATTATACACACGCTGAACAATACACTGAGCTACGCTATCCCATCGCCATCGGACCGGATTATACACAGGCTGAACAATACACTGAGCTACACTATCCCATCGCCATCGGACCGGATTATACACACGCTGAACAATACACTGAGCTACACTATCCCATCGCCATCGGACCGGATTATACACAGGCTGAACAATACACTGAGCTACACTATCCCATCGCCATCGGACCGGATTATACAGACGCTCAACAATCCACTGAGCTACACTATCCCATCGCCATCGGACTGGATTATACACAGGCTCAACAATACACTGAGCTACACTATCCCATCGCCATCGGACCGGATTATACACAGGCTGAACAATACACTGAGCTACACTATCCCATCGCCATCGGACAGGATTATACACAGGCTGAACAATACACTGAGCTACACTATCCCATCGCCATCGGACCGGATTATACACAGGCTGAACAATACACTGAGCTACACTATCCCCTCGCCATCGGACAGGATTATACACAGGCTGAACAATACACTGAGCTACACTATCCCATCGCCATTGGACAGGATTATACACAGGCTGAACAATACACTGAGCTACACTATCCCATCGCCATCGGACCGGATTATACACAGGCTGAACAATACACTGAGCTACACTATCCCATCGCCATCGGACAGGATTATACACAGGCTGAACAATACACTGAGCTACACTATCCCATCGCCATCGGACCGGATTATACACAGGCTGAACAATACACTGAGCTACACTATCCCCTCGCCATCGGACTGGATTATACACAGGCTCAACAATACACTGAGCTACACTATCCCATCGCCATCGGACCGGATTATACACAGGCTGAACAATACACTGAGCTACACTATCCCCTCGCCATCGGACCGGATTATACACAGGCTGAACAATACACTGAGCTACACTATCCCCTCGCCATCGGACTGGATTATACACAGGCTCAACAATACACTGAGCTACACTATCCCATCGCCATCGGACCGGATTATACACAGGCTGAACAATACACTGAGCTACACTATCCCATCGCCATCAGACCGGATTATACACACGCTCAACAATACACTGAGCTACACTATCCCATCGCCATCGGACCGGATTATACACAGGCTGAACAATACACTGAGCTACACTATCCCCTCGCCATCGGACCGGATTATACACAGGCTGAACAATACACTGAGCTACACTATCCCATCGCCATTGGACAGGATTATACACAGGCTGAACAATACACTGAGCTACACTATCCCATCGCCATCGGACCGGATTATACACAGGCTGAACAATACACTGAGCTACACTATCCCCTCGCCATCGGACCGGATTATACACAGGCTGAACAATACACTGAGCTACACTATCCCATCGCCTTTGGACAGGATTATACACAGGCTGAACAATACACTGAGCTACACTATCCCATCGCCATCTGACCGGATTATACACAGGCTGAACAATACACTGAGCTACACTATCCCATCGCCATCGGACCGGATTATACACACGCTGAACAATCCACTGAGCTACACTATCCCATCGCCATCGGACCGGATTATACACAGGCTCAACAATACACTGAGCTACACTAACCCATCGCCATCGGACCGGATTATACACACGCTCAACAATACACTGAGCTACGCTATCCCATCGCCATCGGACCGGATTATACACAGGCTGAACAATACACTGAGCTACACTATCCCATCGCCATTGGACAGGATTATACACAGGCTGAACAATACACTGAGCTACACTATCCCATCGCCATCGGACCGGATTATACACAGGCTGAACAATACACTGAGCTACACTATCCCATCGCCATCGGACAGGATTATACACAGGCTGAACAATACACTGAGCTACACTATCCCATCGCCATCGGACCGGATTATACACAGGCTGAACAATACACTGAGCTACACTATCCCCTCGCCATCGGACTGGATTATACACAGGCTCAACAATACACTGAGCTACACTATCCCATCGCCATCGGACCGGATTATACACAGGCTGAACAATACACTGAGCTACACTATCCCATCGCCATCGGACCGGATTATACACAGGCTGAACAATACACTGAGCTACACTATCCCATCGCCATCGGACCGGATTATACACAGGCTGAACAATACACTGAGCTACACTATCCCATCGCCATCGGACCGGATTATACACAGGCTGAACAATACACTGAGCTACACTATCCCATCGCCATCGGACTGGATTATACACAGGCTGAACAATACACTGAGCTACACTATCCCATCGCCATCAGACCGGATTATACACAGGCTCAACAATACACTGAGCTACACTATCCCATCGCCATCGGACCGGATTATACACAGGCTGAACAATACACTGAGCTACACTATCCCCTCGCCATCGGACCGGATTATACACAGGCTGAACAATACACTGAGCTACACTATCCCATCGCCATTGGACAGGATTATACACAGGCTGAACAATACACTGAGCTACACTATCCCATCGCCATCGGACCGGATTATACACAGGCTGAACAATACACTGAGCTACACTATCCCCTCGCCATCGGACCGGATTATACACAGGCTGAACAATACACTGAGCTACACTATCCCATCGCCTTTGGACAGGATTATACACAGGCTGAACAATACACTGAGCTACACTATCCCATCGCCATCTGACCGGATTATACACAGGCTGAACAATACACTGAGCTACACTATCCCATCGCCATCGGACCGGATTATACACACGCTGAACAATCCACTGAGCTACACTATCCCATCGCCATCGGACCGGATTATACACAGGCTCAACAATACACTGAGCTACACTAACCCATCGCCATCGGACCGGATTATACACACGCTCAACAATTCACTGAGCTACGCTATCCCATCGCCATCGGACCGGATTATACACAGGCTGAACAATACACTGAGCTACACTATCCCATCGCCATCAGACCGGATTATACACAGGCTCAACAATACACTGAGCTACACTATCCCATCGCCATCGGACCGGATTATACACAGGCTGAACAATACACTGAGCTACACTATCCCATCGCCATCGGACCGGATTATACACAGGCTGAACAATCCACTGAGCTACACTATCCCATCGCCATCGGACCGGATTATACACAGGCTCAACAATACACTGAGCTACACTATCCCATCTCCATCGGACCGGATTATACACAGGCTGAACAATACACTGAGCTACACTATCCCATCGCCATCGGACCGGATTATACACAGGCTCAACAATACACTGAGCTACACTATCCCATCGCCATCGGACCGGATTAAACACACGCTCAACAATACACTGAGCTACACTATCCCATCGCCATCGGACCGGATTATACACACGCTCAACAATACACTGAGCTACACTATCCCATCGCCATCGGACCGGATTATACACACGCTCAACAATACACTGAGCTACACTATCCCATCGCCATCGGACCAGATTATACACACGCTGAACAATACACTGAGCTACACTATCCCATCGCCATCGGACCGGATTATACACACGCTGAACAATACACTGAGCTACACTATCCCATCGCCATCGGACCGGATTATACACACGCTGAACAATCCACTGAGCTACACTATCCCATCGCCATCGGACCGGATTATACACAGGCTCAACAATCCACTGAACTACACTAACCCATCGCCATCGGACCGGATTATACACACGCTCAACAATACACTGAGCTACGCTATCCCATCGCCATCGGACCGGATTATACACAGGCTGAACAATACACTGAGCTACACTATCCCATCGCCATCAGACCGGATTATACACAGGCTCAACAATACACTGAGCTACACTATCCCATCGCCATCGGACCGGATTTTACACAGGCTCAACAATACACTGAGCTACACTATCCCATCGCCATCGGACCGGATTATACACAGGCTGAACAATACACTGAGCTACACTATCCCATCGCCATCGGACCGGATTATACAGACGCTCAACAATACACTGAGCTACACTATCCCATCGCCATCGGACCGGATTATACACAGGCTCAACAATACACTGAGCTACACTATCCCATCGCCATCGGACCGGATTATACACAGGCTGAACAATACACTGAGCTACACTATCCCATCGCCATCGGACCGGATTAAATACACGCTGAACAATACACTGAGCTACACTATCCCATCGCCATCGGACCGGATTATACACAGGCTCAACAATACACTGAGCTACACTATCCCATCGCCATCAGACCGGATTATACACAGGCTCAACAATACACTGAGCTACACTATCCCATCGCCATCGGACCGGATTTTACACAGGCTCAACAATACACTGAGCTACACTATCCCATCGCCATCGGACCGGATTATACACAGGCTGAACAATACACTGAGCTACACTATCCCATCGCCATCGGACCGGATTATACAGACGCTCAACAATACACTGAGCTACACTATCCCATCGCCATCGGACCGGATTATACACAGGCTCAACAATACACTGAGCTACACTATCCCATCGCCATCGGACCGGATTATACACAGGCTGAACAATACACTGAGCTACACTATCCCATCGCCATCGGACCGGATTAAATACACGCTGAACAATACACTGAGCTACACTATCCCATCGCCATCGGACCGGATTATACACAGGCTCAACAATACACTGAGCTACACTATCCCATTGCCATCGGACTGGATTATACACAGGCTGAACAATACACTGAGCTACACTATCCCATCGCCATCGGACCGGATTAAATACACGCTGAACAATACACTGAGCTACACTATCCCATCGCCATCGGACCGGATTATACACAGGCTGAACAATACACTGAGCTACACTATCCCATCGTCATCGGACCGGATTATACACACGCTCAACAATACACTGAGCTACACTATCCCATCGCCATCGGACCGGATTTTACACAGGCTCAACAATACACTGAGCTACACTATCCCATCGCCATCGGACCGGATTATACACAGGCTGAACAATACACTGAGCTACACTATCCCATCGCCATCGGACCGGATTATACACAGGCTCAACAATACACTGAGCTACACTATCCCATCGCCATCGGACCGGATTATACACAGGCTCAACAATACACTGAGCTACACTATCCCATCGCCATCGGACCGGATTATACAGACGCTCAACAATACACTGAGCTACACTATCCCATCGCCATCGGACCGGATTATACACAGGCTGAACAATACACTGAGCTACACTATCCCATCGCCATCGGACCGGATTATACAGACGCTCAACAATACACTGAGCTACACTATCCCATCGCCATCGGACCGGATTATACACAGGCTCAACAATACACTGAGCTACACTATCCCATCGCCATCGGACCGGATTATACACAGGCTGAACAATACACTGAGCTACACTATCCCATCGCCATCGGACCGGATTAAATACACGCTGAACAATACACTGAGCTACACTATCCCATCGCCATCGGACCGGATTATACACAGGCTCAACAATACACTGAGCTACACTATCCCATCGCCATCAGACCGGATTATACACAGGCTCAACAATACACTGAGCTACACTATCCCATCGCCATCGGACCGGATTTTACACAGGCTCAACAATACACTGAGCTACACTATCCCATCGCCATCGGACCGGATTATACACAGGCTGAACAATACACTGAGCTACACTATCCCATCGCCATCGGACCGGATTATACAGACGCTCAACAATACACTGAGCTACACTATCCCATCGCCATCGGACCGGATTATACACAGGCTCAACAATACACTGAGCTACACTATCCCATCGCCATCGGACCGGATTATACACAGGCTGAACAATACACTGAGCTACACTATCCCATCGCCATCGGACCGGATTAAATACACGCTGAACAATACACTGAGCTACACTATCCCATCGCCATCGGACCGGATTATACACAGGCTCAACAATACACTGAGCTACACTATCCCATTGCCATCGGACTGGATTATACACAGGCTGAACAATACACTGAGCTACACTATCCCATCGCCATCGGACCGGATTAAATACACGCTGAACAATACACTGAGCTACACTATCCCATCGCCATCGGACCGGATTATACACAGGCTGAACAATACACTGAGCTACACTATCCCATCGTCATCGGACCGGATTATACACACGCTCAACAATACACTGAGCTACACTATCCCATCGCCATCGGACCGGATTTTACACAGGCTCAACAATACACTGAGCTACACTATCCCATCGCCATCGGACCGGATTATACACAGGCTGAACAATACACTGAGCTACACTATCCCATCGCCATCGGACCGGATTATACACAGGCTCAACAATCCACTGAGCTACACTATCCCATCACCATCGGACCGGATTATACACAGGCTCAACAATACACTGAGCTACACTATCCCATCGCCATCGGACCGGATTATACACAGGCTCAACAATACACTGAGCTACACTATCCCATCGCCATCGGACCGGATTATACAGACGCTCAACAATACACTGAGCTACACTATCCCATCGCCATCGGACCGGATTATACACAGGCTCAACAATACACTGAGCTACACTATCCCATCGCCATCGGACCGGATTATACACAGGCTGAACAATACACTGAGCTACACTATCCCATCGCCATCGGACCGGATTAAATACACGCTCAACAATACACTGAGCTACACTATCCCATCGCCATCGGACCGGATTATACACAGGCTCAACAATACACTGAGCTACACTATCCCATCGCCATCGGACTGGATTATACACAGGCTGAACAATACACTGAGCTACACTATCCCATCGCCATCGGACCGGATTAAATACACGCTGAACAATACACTGAGCTACACTATCCCATCGCCATCGGACCGGATTATACACAGGCTGAACAATACACTGAGCTACACTATCCCATCGTCATCGGACCGGATTATTCACACGCTCAACAATACACTGAGCTACACTATCCCATCGCCATCGGACCGGATTATACACAGGCTGAACAATACACTGAGCTACACTATCCCATCGCCATCGGACCGGATTATACACACGCTCAACAATCCACTGAGTTACACTATCCCATCGCCATCGGACCGGATTATACACAGGCTGAACAATACACTGAGCTACACTATCCCATCGCCATCGGACCGGATTATACACAGGCTCAACAATACACTGAGCTACACTATCCCATCGCCATCGGACCGGATTATACACACGCTGAACAATACACTGAGCTACACTATCCCATCGCCATCGGACCGGATTATACAAAGGCTGAACAATACACTGAGCTACACTACCCCATCGCCATCGGACCGGATTATACAAAGGCTGAACAATACACTGAGCTACACTATCCCATCGCCATCGGACCGGATTATACACACGCTGAACAATACACTGAGCTACACTATCCCATCGCCATCGGACCGGATTATACACACGCTGAACAATCCACTGAGCTACACTATCCCATCGCCATCGGACCGGATTATACACAGGCTCAACAATCCACTGAACTACACTAACCCATCGCCATCGGACCGGATTATACACAGGCTCAACAATACACTGAGCTACACTATCCCATCGCCATCGGACCGGATTATACACAGGCTGAACAATACACTGAGCTACACTATCCCATCGCCATCGGACCGGATTATACACACGCTCAACAATACACTGAGCTACGCTATCCCATCGCCATCGGACCGGATTATACACAGGCTGAACAATACACTGAGCTACACTATCCCATCGCCATCAGACCGGATTATACACAGGCTCAACAATACACTGAGCTACACTATCCCATCGCCATCGGACCGGATTTTACACAGGCTCAACAATACACTGAGCTACACTATCCCATCGCCATCGGACCGGATTATACACAGGCTGAACAATACACTGAGCTACACTATCCCATCGCCATCGGACCGGATTATACACAGGCTCAACAATCCACTGAGCTACACTATCCCATTGCCATCGGACCGGATTATACACAGGCTCAACAATACACTGAGCTACACTATCCCATCGCCATCGGACCGGATTATACACAGGCTGAACAATACACTGAGCTACACTATCCCATCGCCATCGGACCGGATTATACAGACGCTCAACAATACACTGAGCTACACTATCCCATCACCATCGGACCGGATTATACACAGGCTCAACAATACACTGAGCTACACTATCCCATCGCCATCGGACCGGATTATACACAGGCTGAACAATACACTGAGCTACACTATCCCATCGCCATCGGACCGGATTAAATACACGCTGAACAATACACTGAGCTACACTATCCCATCGCCATCGGACCGGATTATACACAGGCTCAACAATACACTGAGCTACACTATCCCATCGCCATCGGACTGGATTATACACAGGCTGAACAATACACTGAGCTACACTATCCCATCGCCATCGGACCGGATTATACACACGCTGAACAATACACTGAGCTACACTATCCCATCGCCATCGGACCGGATTATACACACGCTCAACAATACACTGAGCTACACTATCCCATCGCCATCAGACCGGATTATACACAGGCTGAACAATACACTGAGCTACACTATCCCATCGTCATCGGACCGGATTATACACACGCTCAACAATACACTGAACTACACTATCCCATCGCCATCGGACCGGATCTAACCTCTACACTCCTCCCATCCATGAAGGGCCTTGGGAAATTAAACTACTCACTGATAGGAGGTTGTTTATTCTCAATGACAGAGGAGTCTGGTACATCTGTGTAAAAGTGAATGTTGAAGAAACGATGGGGGAGCCAGTACAATGACGGGTGAGGCCGGTACATTGACAGGGGAGCCTGGTACAATGACAGGGGAGACTGGTACATTGACAGGGGAGCCTGGTACAATGACAGGGGAGACTGGTACAATGACAGGGGAGACTGGTACATTGACAGGGGAGCCTGGTACAATGACAGGGGAGCCGGTACAATGACAGGGGAGCCGGTACGATGACAGGGGAGACTGGTACATTGACAGGGGAGCCTGGTACAATGACAGGGGAGACTGGTACATTGACAGGGGAGACCGGTACAATGACAGGGGAGACCGGTACATTGACAGGGGAGACCGGTACAATGACAGGGGAGACTGGTACAATGACAGGGGAGCTGGTACAATGACAGTGGAGCTGGTACATTGACAGGGGAGACTGGTACAATGACAGGGGAGCCGGTACAATGACAGGGGAGACCGGTACATTGACAGGGGAGCCGGTACATTGACAGGGGAGCCGGTACGATGACAGGGGAGACCGGTACATTGACAGGGGAGCCGGTACGATGACAGGGGAGACCGGTATGATGACAGGGGATACTGGTACATTGACAGGGGAGCCGGTACGATGACAGGGGAGACCGGTACGATGACAGGGGAGCCGGTACATTGACAGGGGAGCCGGTACGATGACAGGGGAGACTGGTACATTGACAGGGGAGCCGGTACGATGACAGGGGAGACTGGTACATTGACAGGGGAGCCAGTACGATGACAGGGGAGACTGGTACATTGACAGGGGAGCTGGTACGATGACAGGGGAGACTGATACATTGACAGGGGAGCCGGTACGATGACAGGGGAGACTGGTACATTGACAGGGGAGCCGGTACGATGACAGGGGAGACCGGTACGATGACAGGGGAGCCAGTATAATGACAGGGGAGCCTGGTATGATGACAGGGGAGCCTGTTACAATGACAGGGGAGACTGGTACATCTGGGTAAAAGAGAATGTTGAAGAAACGATGGGGGAGCCAGTACAATGACGGGACACAATGCTGGAGAAAACCCACATTCTGGCACCAACATAGCAGGTCCACAATGCTTGGCTGAACAACACAAAACAGAACAGACGAAAGGACAAAGCAACAACAGCAAAACAAACCCCATTCCTCCTTTCACCCACACCGTCCTCTAACCCAAGGACAGACCATCTTTGACCTCCAGCCTCCAAAGAACTCATGAATTCTCAGATAATGGGCCATCCACTTCCCCAGTGGACTCACTGACACCGGGCCATTCAGCCTTGAATTCCAGACCAGAAGTGCTGAGGGGATAATCCACCTTGACCTCTTATGACAGTCCCAACATTGTAGGTTCCAGTCTTCAAGCTAATACATATGATGTCAGGAACTGGCTAAAGGCATTATATAATATAAAGGCTACGAACCCTGGAACAATCCAGGGAAAGTACTGATGACGTGCTCCAGGACTCGCCACACCCTTGGCCAAGAACAACTGCAGCACTGGTGTTGCCAGGATGGCATGTTAGTACTGTGGTTACAGTAATGATTTACAGCGCCACCAATCTTCAGATTGGGGTTCAATTCCCACCGTATCTGCAAGGTGTTTATTTTCTCCCTGTGACTGCGTGGGTTTTCTCCAGTTTCTTCACGTATTCCAGAAGACATACAGGTCAGGGTGAGTGAGTTGTGAGCATATGATGTTGGTGCAGGAAGCATGGTGACGCTGGCGGGCTGCCCCAGCACAGTGTTGGATCTCGCTGGTCGTTGACACAAACCATGTATTTCCATGGACATGATAAATAAAGCTCATCTTTAATCATGCCCACCAAACAGAAAAATGCCCAGAAATGTTCTTTCTACAAAAAGTGGGATAAGTCCAACTTGGCCACTTACCAAAACATTGAAGCATAAAGTTACAGGAGAGGAATTGGCCCTTTGGCCCATCCAGTCCATGCCGAACTATCAATCTGTCTGGTCCGCTTTCTGCCAGCATGTGGAACTTACTTAGCAACTATTCGCTCACCGAAACTTAGTTAGGGTTCTGCCAAAGTCACTTCATAACCACCGGCATCCAACATGAACCAAAGAGCTAAAACTCCAGAGATGAAGTGAGGGCATCTGGCCTCGACATTAATTCACAAACACAAGAGATTCTGTAGATGCCGGAAATCCAGAGTAACACACACAAATTGCTGGAGGAACTCAAGCAGGTCTAGCAGCATCTATGGAGGGGGGAAAGCAGTCAACGTCTGGGGCCAAGACCCTTCATCAGGACTGGAAAGGAAGGGGGAAGAAACCAGAATAAGAAGGTGGGAGGGACGGGAAGGAGTACAAGCTGGTAAGTAATAGATGAAGCCAGGTGAAGGGGAAGATGGCTGGGTGGGAGAGGGCTGGATGAGGTGAGAAGCTGGGAGGTGACAGGTGGAAGAGATAAAGAGCTGAAGAAGAAGTAAACTGATAGGGGAGCAGAACGACCATGGGAGAAAGGGAAAGAGGAGGAGCACCGGATGGGCAGGTGAGGGGAGGGAAGGGAATGTAAAAGAGAAAGGGGAGGGTGAGAAATGACTAGAAGTTAGAGGAATCAATGTTCATGCTGTTAAGGCAGCATTTGATTGAGTTTGGTATTATGGAGCCCTGACTAAAGTGGAATCGCTGGGGATCGCAAGGAAAACTCTCCATTGGAATGAAACCTCGCACAAAGGAAGATGGTTGTGATGATTGGAGGTCAATCACCTCAGCTACACGACATCTCTGCAGGATTTCTACAGGCTAGTGTCCTAGGCCCAATCTTCATCAATCACCTGTCTTCGATTGTCAGGTCCAGGGAACGTATCATCACTGGTGCTTGCACAATGGTCAAGACCAAATGCAGCCAGAGCTGGACAATACCCAGGCCTGGGCTGACAGGTGGCAGTAACACCTACACCAGGCAACGACAGTATCCAGCCAGACAAAGTCCAGCTTTCACTCTGTCATTCAATGGCATTGCCATCAGTGAACCCCCACTATTGACGTCCTGTGGTTACAACTAAACAGCAACTGAGCTGGAGGAGCCACATACACAACGTGATTGCAAGACCAGGTGTGGCAAGTACTCAAAGCCTCTCCACCATCTACTCAGCTCAAGTGAGGGGCGTGATGGAGCATTCTCCACTTGCCGGGATGAGTGCGGCTCCAACATCACTCAACAAGGTATAGCAAATAGCAACCCATGCACAGCCATTCCCTCACTCCACCACCAACAGCAGTTTGTACCCTCTGCTCATCCACACTCCTTCCAAAACCACCACCTCTTCCTCCTGAAAAACAAGGGCAGCTAAAGCACAGGCAACACCACCAGCTGGAAGTTGCCCTCCAAGCCACACCTTCCCGACTTGGAAATGTATCCCCGTTCCTTCACCACCGCTGGCTAATTGTCCACTATCTCATTATTTGTTTGTATTCCTTCTCCACTGAAACATCATGGAATGATCCTCTATTTTAAAGGTGCTCCCTACACTCAGTGGCCACTTTATTAGGTACACCTCCACACCAGCTCATTAATGCCAATCAGGTGGCAGCAACTCGATGCATAAAAGCATGTGGACATGGTCAAGAGGTTCAGTTGTTGTTCAGAGCAAACACAAGAATGGGGAAGAAATGAGACTTGGACTGAGGAATAATAGTTGGTGCCAGATGGGGTGGTTTAAGTATCTCAGAATCTGCTGATCTCCTAGGATTTTCACGCACAGCATTCTCTAAAGTTGACAGAGAAGGGGATGAAAAACAAAAAAACATCCAGTGAGCAGCAGTTCTGTGGGTGAAAAAACCTTGTTAATGAGGGAGCACGGAGGAGAATGGCCAGGCTGGTTCAAGCTGTCAGGAAGGTGACGGTAACTCAGATGACCATACATTACAACAGTGGCGTGTGCAGGAGTATCTCTGAACACACACGTCAAACCTTGAAGTGGATGGGCTACAGCAGCAGAAGACCACAAGCATATACTCAGTGGCCGCTTCATTAGGTACAGGAGGTAGCTAATAAAATGGCCACTGTGTGTAAATGCATCACTATAGATCTAATCAGGTTAGTAGAGAACTACACCTGATTAGATCCATAGTGATTTAGGATAAATTAGACAATGCTTATGCCATAGGTATAGCATTCTGCACCCGCTGTTTTTCTGTTAAACCTTGTTGATGTATTTTTTTTCCTGCTTACAAAATCTAAATATTGATTGTCAGCTTTTTTCATTGTGAACTTCCAAGAGTTCACTCAAAGTGTAAGGACGATTATGCCCTTCCACATCACACAGTCCGATATGGGAGAAGCTACAAGTGCCTTTTAATATCGACGTAGACAGAGGAATGTATACAGGAGACCAGCCATCCTTCACTGATAATCAACATGTTAAGGCAGAGAATGCGCCTGGTCACACCCCAGGTTTTCCCTCTTAAACCCCTCCGGTCATTTCTATTTCTTGTGTTTCTCATTACAGACGGTTACAGGCTCAATGTGGAGTGAGGATTGCGGAAAAACAGGTTCCCTCTCATAATTTCTCACATCGTCCATCTTAATGCATCCTTACACCTCCAGGTCTTCCTACCTGCACAGCCCTGGAACTCTTCGTTCCACACAGCCACCATTTTCTCACCTTCATCTATAAGGTTGGTGGGCACAAAATGGGAACCTTTGAGCCCCCCCCCCCCACCATTGTACAGAACAGAAATAGCTCATCTTCTCTATGCTGACCATCAAGTACTTATCTGTACTGATCGCATTTTTAGGCACCTGGCATCTAATGGGATCCTGCCAGGCAACACTCACACTTGCTGACCTAACGTACTTACACCCAGACCCCAGGTCACTCCCCCAACTTGGACCACCTCGAGTGTCACCCCCTATCATCCTGCGCACAGCTGTACAACAAAATAGTCCACCCAGGTACCTTTCCCCATACCAGTTAGGCAGCACACATCCCCTCGACCCCACATACACCTCCATACATTCCACCCCACACACACTTACCCATCCTTACCCAAAGCTACATCCCAACTAACCCTATGCTCCACCCCAATTAACTGAGAGCTACACCCCATAATCCTAACATAGCTGAACACTGATCGACACCCCCTTACCCAAAGCATCACCACCAACCCTGTAATGCTCTCTGCTTTATCATTTATATCCCCGATGTAGAGGGGGTCATATCAGCAGCACTTAATACAATAAATAAGTATTTGTATGTAAAATAATACAATAAGTATTTGTATGTAAATGTCTGTCTCCCCTAGAAGGGCTGTTTAGGAGCCTGAATGGTGACGAGGGAGGAGATGCAGGGACTGTGTTTCACATCTTGTGGTTACAGAGGAGAGTGCCTGGGGAGGGGAGGGAGTGGGTGGGCAGAAATTAGGGGACTAGGGAATCATTGAAAGAGTGATCCCTGTGGAAAGCAGAAAGGGCAAAGGACAGCATACTTGCCAAGCACTTCTTAAACATTGGGAGGGTACCTGTCTCTATCGCTCGCTCAGATTCCTAATTCTTCCTCAAGTCCCTTGAAAACTCCTAACCCTTCCCTTAACCCACTCTCCCCTGGCTTTAGGCCCCTCTGATTTACAGCAGCATTTCTTACCAGCTATCTTCACGTGTCCCTTATAGTTTGTTATTCATCAAGCATAACCGTGTGTGCTCCAAGGAAAATGAACTTAGACTCTCCTCAAAACTAAAACACTCCACCCAAGAGGCAAGTTTCCTTGCCTTCTCTGCCGCGTGATCACATCTTTATCCAATCTCCCAAAAACAGCTTCCAACAAAGAGCAATCTTTGAAAGGAAAGCTAATTTAGAGCAAGCAACTGTGGTGAACTACATATATCTGTCTGGACACGCCCCTCTGCTGACTGCTCCTGTGGCTCCTCCCACAGACCCCTGTATAAAGGCGGTTGGAGGCACTGCTCCTCCCTCAGTCTCCAGGATGTTGTGTGGTGGTCTCTTGTTGCTAATCCTGGTCTCTTGCAGCTAATAAAAGCCTATCGTTCGCCTCCCGTCTCCAAGAGTTATTGATGGTACATCAGCAACTCACAGGCACAATGCAGGAGGAACTCAGCAGGTCAGGCAGTGTCTATGGACAGAGCAACTCACACAAAATGCAGGAGGAACTCAGCAGGTCAGGCAGTGTCTATGGACAGAGTAACACACACAAAATGCAGGAGGAACTCAGCAGGTCAGGCAGTGTCTATGGACAGAGCAACTCACACAAAATGCAGGAGGAACTCAGCAGGTCAGGCAGTGTCTATGGACAGAGTAACACACACAAAATGCAGGAGGAACTCAGCAGGTCAGGCAGTGTCTATGGACAGAGTAACTCACACAAAATGCAGGAGGAACTCAGCAGGTCAGGCAGTGTCTATGGACAGAGCAACTCACAGGCACAATGCAGGAGGAACACAGCAGGTCAGGCAGTGTCTATAAGGAGAAGCACTGTCGACGTTTTGGGCTGAGACTCTTCGTCAGGACATCCTGACGATGGGTCTCGGCCCAAAACGTCGACAGCGCTTCTCCCTTTAGATGCTGCCTGGCCTGCTGTGTTCCACCAGCATTTTGTGTTGTTGTTTGAATTTCCAGCATCTGCAGATTTCCTCGTGTTTGCACAGGAGGAACTCAGCAGGCTAGGCAGCATCTACGGAAAAGAGTACAGTTGTCGTTCCAGCATCTGCAGATTTTCTCTTCTTTCTAAGTTAGACCAAGTCAGGTCTAATTAGACCGGCTTTTCTACCTAGTTCCATCACTCTGTATCCAGTACCTAGACCCACAAAATGTCTGAACAGCTTTTAACTGTTCTCAGTTTCAACAGATACAAATTTAATGAGTTGGCTTCAACATTCACCTATCACAAGACAATGGAAACAACATGATGCGAAGGTGCCAATCCTTTCCTGGTGTGGGTCCCACCTGGAGTCCTGCTGGAGACCACCAGGAAGCCATTGCACGTGCCTGAGGCGGCAGGAATGAACTGCAGAGGCAGCATGCTCCAGCCGAAGCCACCTCCAGCCCAGAGCAGAAGAACCGTTCATCATATACTGAGCCTTTGTCAGGGGAACAGTAGGGCACTCCCCAGAGACCAATTACACAAAACTTACGTGTCCCCGAGGAGTCCATGGTAATAGGCAAAGTAAACAAGTGACTGGTCGTTGAAACGCTGGCTGCTCATTCCATTGCCAACTCCAAAACCCTAAAAGAAAGAGGACACAGCTTCACTATGGAGTCCATCATAAACTGGACGTGTTGAGCTCACACTCTGTGTGTTCTGGTACCAGTGGAACAGGACCAGGGTTCAAACCTGAATACCTGTTCTATCTGTATGGAGCCTGCACCTTCTCCTTCTGATTGCATGCTCTCCCTTTACACCCTCCAGGTGCTCTAGTTTCCGCCAATGTCCCAAAGGTGTGTGGGTTCATAGGTTAGAAAGCTCCTGTACATAGCCCCCACTGTGTAGATGAGGGTAAAATCCGGGGGAACTGAAGGGAATATGGGGAGAGTAAAATTTGTATAGGGCAACTGGCTGGCGGGCTGAATGGCTTGTTTCTGTGCCATATCTCTTTATGGGCTCTGCACGGTGGGTCATATCTAAAACCATTTGACTGCTTGTTGATGCTTGACCGGCCATGTCCCATATTATCACAGTGATTACTGGGCTGGGTGTGCAACCATGGGAACCAGGTCTTTCTGTGCTATTGACACATTCCCTTTCCCCGAGCCCTACCAATGGCAGCCACATGTGCATGCGGACAATAGGTACATCTTCTCTTAGCTACCCTCACGGGAGCCTGAAGTCCCACACTCAGTGTTTTAGGAAAAGGCTCTTTCATTTCACCATCAGATTTCTGAATGGTCCGTGAATACTACTTTGTTATTCCTTTTTTGTGCTGTT